>NC_052518.1:15934441-16233830 GCF_014356525.2 Nilaparvata lugens | reverse complement strand
GGCAGGTCACACCGAGCTCGCGTCCGCGGCGGTAGCGAAGTCAAAAAACTCGCCTTCCATGTTATTAAGTTGTGCAGGTCACACCGAGCTCGCTACCGCGGAGGTAGTACCTCGGCGGTAGTTTCACTTCGCGAGCCAGGCGAACTTTTGAAACGTCTCCTAGTGGGAGTACCGCTAGCGGTAGTGAGCTCGGTCTGACGTGGCCAATCTAATAACATGGAAAGCGAACTCCAGAACTTCGCCATCGGTAGCGCATGCGCAGTAGCCTCACGGTAGCCCATCACCAAGTAATAGTCCTCCACCGATTTCTTCATATATTAAAATATAATATGTGACCTATCTCAAATATTAAAATGTACTCTCAGGCTAACTTATCTCATGGTGGATTTTTGGCTACTTCAACTCTTAATAAACACATCAAACAAGCATTTTTTTCTCCACAGAAGGTGCCAAAGGACATTATTACTGTTACAATAATTTATAATTACGAGTATTTAGCACTACTGTAATTCTATTATCATCATTATTATTCTATATTATATTACTATTATTGAATTGAATTGAATTTATTTCAGCAAAATTTACACAATTTACAATAATATTTCAACAGAGCAAATACACAACTTGAGATATATAATACAAATAATACTATTAATACCTTATCCTATTCCCTATCATATATATCTATATTATATTTATGATAATAATATTCCTAGTTTAATCCAGTTCAACAAAGTTTTAGCATATTTTATTGTGGTATAACTTATCTTATTGCACCTATCCCAAGTGGATTCACTCTATTTAATGAAATATGAGAGCCCACATAGACCTTTTTGGCCTGTTTGTGGGTCAATGAGTCCAGTACTGTGTGTGATTAAAGTATACATTTTTTTCCTGATTGAACTTAAGAGAAATAAGTTTTTTCAATTTTATAATCGCACACACACACACACACACACACACACACACACACACACACACACACACACACACACACACACACACACACACACACACACACACACACACACTTACACACACACACACTCACACACACACACACCACATACACACACACACACCACAGACACGTTGGTCATCACAAGGTGAACCGCTAGGCAAAAAGATATATTGATTGGGACAAAGAGAATATCCAAACATTAGAAGTAACCAATATCCTATTGATAAATAGATTGAAGTAGCCGTTCACATTGATCTTCATTCAGCGTTTTTATCCAATTTGTAATTATTGATTTATATTTTGAGAAACTACATGCGCCCGGCTGACTTATTTCTTGAGGAATGTTATTCATAATAGTGTGGCATAGGTATGATATATTCCTATCACAGGCTGAACGGGTGTTACGTTGAAGACCCGAGTGATGAAAGCGGGAATGTCTTGTCATGTAATGATGATTGGACTCTGAATTGAAATATATTTTATTCTTGAACATGTACATCAGTACTGATTTAATGAATAGCTGCCTGATTCTGAAAACGTTGAAGACCTGAAACAATCGTACGGATGGAAATCTTCTGCATAGACCAAGGCCAACTTTTATTATAGTTTTCTGAGTCACTGATATTTGATCTAACAACGCTTTGGGTGTACTTCCCCAAAGGATAATACCGTAGGAAATAATGGACTGAATGTACGCATAATACACTGTTCTCAAATGATTTATATTGAGGATTCCCCTAAGCTGGTTGAACACATAAATCATTATTTTTTCTCAGCCTACTATTAAGGTATCTAACATGAGAGCTCCATGTCAATCGACTATCTATATGAATGCCCAAATATTTATATTCATAGACAGTCTCTATTAAATCACAGCCACACGCATTACCCCAATCAGCCCCGCACGTGTGAACCCTCAATTCAAAGTTGGTAGGGGGAGCACGACTGTCACGCAGGAAAATAGGCAAACACTTGGTTTTTTTTTTGTATTCATGCTGAGTATATTGATATCAAACCAGCTTTTCAATTGTCTTAGCTCACTTGAAGCTACTCTGTACACATTTTCCCAACTGTCTCCCTCAAAGTAAACGGCTGTGTCATCAGCAAAAAGCATCATTTTACCACTCATATTTACCTGAATAATATCATTAATGTAGACCAGAAATAGAATTGGTCCGAGGGTACTGCCCTGTACCACACCATAATTGATATCTTGGATGCTACTTTCGACTCCTGCAATAGATACCAACTGGCGATGCTTTGACAGGAAACTTTTAAGCCAATCGTGTGCAGCACCAATTATTCCTATGGCCGTCAGTTTATTCAACAACAAATCGTGATCAATGGAGTCAAAAGCTTTTTCCAGATCAATAAATAGTAATAGAATATATTTATTATTATTAATATGAACTATGTATGCGTCAATGTATTATTTTATACATTGTGAAAAACTATTGAAGGATTCTCAAAGTACAAAGTCATCAAATCCACTCTCCATAAACTTCCCTCTTCTTGTGTATTGGGTGAACCCACGTTGACCTCTTGGAAACAGAATACAGCATAATAAGTTCCTCATCACTATCGGAGCTACTGTCCTCTAACCACGGTACATTATTACGAAGTGATTTTTGGTCGCTAAAATTTAGCGTCATGTCCATTGTCGAACACTTCTGCTACTAGATAGTAGACAGTCTAGAGCTAGATACTAGTACAGTACTGCACGAGACGAAGTACAGCACTCTGGTTGCCGGCCTTCCCCCACTTCTAGAGAACCAGCCTCATCAAAACAAGAACAAAACCAAACTACCGCGGGCGGACGTTTTTTGGTGTGAACTGCTTCCAGAAAAACTACCTCCTCGGGAGCGAGCTCGCTACCGCTAGCAGACGTTGGTGTGACGACCGCTTAAGGTCTGTAGATAATGATGTTTTGTGACATCAGTGGTCTGCCTAGTCTGACAATCGATCCTCAACTTCCTATCAACCTGGACAACAAAATATATATAATGGTACTGATATTTTTATGTATTTCAATTTATGAATTTAAATTGAAGGCTGCAAATACTCTAGTACTTACTGGATTATATAAGTTGGCAATTGATATAAGTCTGCAATGGAGCTTATATCTGATAAATTAACTGTTCATTATTGTTGAAAATGGTTAATCATATTTTTTTGTCAATAAAATATATTTTTAAAGATGTAATAATGGGTTTTCATGATTGATATTATATATTTTGTCAATTAGTTGAATTTCTACATTGTAGATAAACGATGTGGCAACATCACAATGCGTGTAAGAGATAGCGCTATCTGCTTTGTTGAATGATAGACAAGGATAGCAACACCATTGCAAATCACACACTGCCATTATAACGTGGACCTCACTATAAGCGATCTTACTGAATCGAATTGGTTGCAACCTGATATGACATCTTTGAATTCACATATAAAACCCACTCTTGAACTTGAATAGAGGAATGAATATATTATTCTAGAGACCAAATGTCAGTTTTTCTAGTTCCTCAAAAAGTCTACAATGTTTAGAACATTTTTCCAGTATTTCCGGGAGAAGTTTAAGAACTTTTCCCGGAAATTGTCAAGCCACATTGCAATCAAGGTCCAAAAAAAGCCCAGGCCGTGTGAAAGACCATCTTGAGTGGTACACTGATGATTTTGCCAGACTCAAGGGAATCATGCTTGCCCTAAAAGATAGATGTGAGCGTGGCAACGGCGATGACAGAGAAAGATACCGCCGGGCCAAATCCATCTACAAAAAAAAGTATTGAGCAAGCTAGAAAGTTGGCAACAGCATCTAAAACTGAGAGTGCACCAAATCGTTGCAAGGCTGCATGGGATGTGATAAACTCACATAGATCAATGCTGAGGAGACAGCTGGACTTTGCATGTCCTGACTCTTTCAACAGTTTCTTTATAGAGTCAGTGAAGGACATAGCGAGTGCATTGCCTGTTAATCATGAGGAGGATCCAGTTGAGCTTCTGGCTGCACAAGTACCACCCATGTACGCTCGTCTTTCTGTCTTCTGTCTAGTCACTCCAATGGCCCTTAGGAGGATAATCCGGTCTTTTAAACCATCCAGGAATCCTGATATCTACGGCATGTCTGCTTATATGCTTCGGGTGGTGATTGATTCTATTTCAGATCCCCTGGCAGCAGCTGTCAACAACTTCCTGAGAACTGGTGTTTTTCCAGATTTCCTGAAGACCTCAAAAACCGTTCCTGTCTACAAGAAGGGGGACCACCAGAGACTTAACAGCTTCAGGCCAATTTCAGTGACTTCAGTGTTTGGAAAGGTGGTTGAAGCAATCATCAAGCCCCAGCTTAAGAGCTTCTTTGAAAGACAAAACCTTCTTTTGAGTATGCATTCCGGTTTTCGAAGAGGGAGGTCTACTGTGGATGCAATAAATAAAGTGCCTGAACGTATTGGACAGGTGTTTGAGAATGGACAGGTGTTTTGGCATAGGGGTTGGCGATCCCACCGCCCAGTAGCCTAGTGCTGCTGCAGGCAGCCTCTCCAGAGCCCTTGCTCCCCACCCCTCTTCTTCTTCTTTATGCTCTGGAGCTTTCAATTTCTAGAATGGCACCTTTCCACTGACTTAGCTTTGTGCCATTCTCTTGAGTGCGTAATTGGTGGGTGGCATGCTTACTGATCACACACTACATCCTTTCTCTATCCTATCTGGTTTTCCCTGACCAATACCTCTTTCTTTCTTTTCAAAAATTGTTTCTATTAATGGGTGAATACCCACGCCATAGTGGCTAATAGCAGTATAAGCTATTCTAAAAGTCAATATATTTCAAAGCGTTTGAGACAAGACAACATTGACCTGGTTGCCATTCAGGAAACACACTGTAGCTATGAAGACCAGCTGAAAAGAAGAGGTACTTTACCTGGCTATGACCTACTTGGTGCTACTTATCATAATGTATATGGAGTTGCAACCTATGTGAGATGCAATATAGACAATGCCACCCTAATCTCCACCTCAACAGACAATGACATCAATGCTGTTGTAGTCAAGATAGGTAATATCACAGTGACTAACATCTACAAACCACCTAACACCTCATGGCCAACTGCAGTGATCCCAATTCAGCCTCACCCTGCAGTCTATTAAGGGGATTTCAATAGTCACCATGAACAGTGGAAGTATAGGGACTGCAATGCAAATGGTGAAGCTGTGGTGGAATGGGCTGAAAGTGGAAATCTTAATCTTGTGTTTGATGCAAAAGATCGGTTCACATTTAAATCTGCAGCTTGGAGGCAGGAGTACAATCCAGATCTAGGCTTTTCCTCATGTGATAACAAGGACCAACCACTTCCAATCACCAGACGAGTTCTCTCTGACTTTCCACACAGTCAGCATCGTCCAGTTCTCATAGAAATAGGTCACCAGGTCCCACTTGTGACTTCTACACCACATCCAAGATGGAACTTCCAAAAAGCTGACTGGGAAAGGTACTCAAAAGAACTTGATAAATGCCTGGGTTGGATACCTCTTCTAAGTAAAAATTATAAATGATTTGTTGGGGCAGTCATTAGTACAGCTAAAAAGTGCATCCCAAGAGGATATCACAGATAATATATTCCAGGCTGGTCCCAGAATAGTGATGAACTTTATCAAACCTTCTTGGAGACAGGTGAGCAAGAGGTGGCAGATGAGCTCCTTCATAGTCTTGATGAGGCAAGAAAACAGAAATGGATGAATGTGGTTGAGAACATGAACTTCCAAACCTCAAGTCGACAAGCATGGGCTCTTCTAAGGAAAGTGGAGCACCCATGGAAAGACAAAAAGCAGGTGTCTCTGCAAACACAATAGCATCTCACACAGTGGAAACATCCAGAGCACAAGTAGACAGAGAACACTCAACCAAAATAAAACATGAGCTGAGCCAACTTAAGAGACAGGCAACAGAGAGTGAATTCAGTCTCCCTTTCACCCCAGAAGAAATCGCATCAGCTCTTAAGCATATAGCTTCTGGTAAAGCACCAGGATTTGATAGTGTAAACCCAGAATTTCTAGTTAAATGTGGAAAATATGCAAAGGTATGGCTGGCTAAATTCTTCACTGATGTTATGCAAACTGGCAATGTACCCAAAGAGCTGAGGCAGTCAAAGATTATAGCAATTTTGAAACCAGGAAAACCAGCAAACTCAGCAAAAAACTATAGACCAATTGCATTACTATCGGTGATGTATAAACTACTGGAGAGGCTAATCTATGATAGAGTATGCCAGAAAATATTTGAAATCATACCTGTTGAGCAGGCTGGGTTCAGACCGGACAGGAGCTGTGTTGATCAAGTTCTATCACTTACAACATGCATTGAAGCTGGTTTCCAGAAGAAACTGAAAACATCTGCTGCCTTTATCGATCTATCAGCAGCTTATGACACTGTTTGGAGAGAAGGTATGATCTATAAGCTTCTAAAAGTGATCAAGTGTAATATAACAGCTCGTCTTGTGAATAATATGCTGAGTGATAGAACTTTCAAAGTCATCATTGGATCTGATATAAGCTCACAAAGAAAACTTAAGCATGGTCTGCCTCAGGGCTCAGTTCTTGCCCCTCTCTTGTTCAGTCTGTATATTGCTGACATGCCAGAAACCTTGTCTAGAAAACATGGCTATGCTGATGACTGGGTATTATCAACACAGTGTAAATCGTTTGAAGAGTCAGAGAAAATTATTACAGATGACTTGAGAGAGATGGGTGGGTACTTTCGAAGATGGCGTCTCCAACCAAATGCCAGCAAAACAGAAGTTGCATGCTTCCACCTGAACAATAGAGAAGCTAACAGAGAGCTAAGAATTCAATTCAAAAATTGAAGCCTTAAACACAATAAGGCTCAAAAATATTTGGGCGTGATACTTGATAGGACACTTTCATTCAAAGAGCACCTAACAAAGACAGCAGAAAAACTAAAAACCCGAAACAATATTATGCAAAAACTTTGTGGAACATCATGGGTAGCTTCAGCATCTACATTACGCTCTACAGCCCTAAGCCTTGTCTTTTCAGCTGCTGAGTACTGTGCTCCAATCTGGATGAATAGCTCTCATGTTTATAGGGTTGATGCTCAGCTAAATAACTCAATGAGAATGATAGGTGGTGTTCTGAAATCTTCAATTCAATTTTTTTCAATTTCAATTTATTAAAAACACACAAAACAAGACAAAACAAAATTACAAAGATTTACGAAACAAATAAAACACAATAAAATGTTACAAAATCTACCCCTGTGGAATGGCTCCCGGTGTTGAGTCACATCCCACCCCCAAATCTTCGACGCATGAATGCCCTCACTAGAGAGTACAAGAAGATACAGGAAAATCAAAGCCTGCCAATACATGAGGATATACAAGATGCCAATCAGAGCCATCTGCAATCTCATAAGCCACCGGTTAGGATGGCAATTACAGCCTTAGATTCAGGTTTCCATTTAACAAGCATGGCAACAAGCATGGTCAGCAAAGCAGAACATTGACATCCCATTTGTAGCCAAAAGGCAACCAGGCTTCGATTTGCCTCATAAAACATGGTTGGCATTGAATAGGGTACAAACTCATCATGGTAGATGTGCCTATCTGGTGCATAAGTGGGGGAAGGCTGACTCCCTTTCTGTGAGTGTGGAACAGTCCAGACTGTGAGACACATAGTGGAGGAATGCCCCAGATCAGCATACATGGGTGCACATGAAGATTTCCTGGTGGCTAAACCAGCATCAATAGCCTACTTAAATACCCTGGAAGCATGCCTCTAATCTCCAGGTCAAAAGTGACTAAGATATTTTCATTCGTTTTATATATGAATTTTCTATTGTCTCCTTTTTTCAAATTTTGTGATTATAAATGTGTTGTGTATACTGCCATATGCTAAATAAATGAATAAATGAGAATGGAGAGTCTCTGGAGCTGACCTTGTGCGACCTGAGCAGAGCCTTTGATTGTGTTGACCATTGCATCCTGATTAAGAAACTGTGCTACTATGGTGTAGTGGACTAAGTGCTACCCATTCTGGAGCCCTATCTGGCTGGGAGGCAGCAGGTGGTGTCTCTGGGTGGAGCTTCTTCCTGTCCACTCCCTGTGAGCCACGGTGTACCTCAGGGATCAATCCTGGGACCGATCCTATTTATAATTATGATAAACGACCTCAACAGTGATGGTTCAACGCTCTTGTTTGCAGATGATACATCATTGATGTCATCTGGCCGTGACCTTCAGCAGGTGTTGGAGATGTCAGCTGAACATCTGCGGTCTTCAACTTCATGGTTCCTGGCAAACCGATTCCAGTTGAATGCAAACAAGACCCAGCATGTCATCTGCAGCTTGTCAAGAAACCTTCCTGGTGATCAAAACCCTGTCAAGCTGCTGGGTTTTGTTCTGGACAATAAACTCAACTGGGCCAGCCATATTCAGCATGTGACCACAAGACTGTCCAGAATTTGTTTTCTGCTGCTGAAGCTGAGGGGTCATGTGACTGAGGCCTATTTAGTCATGGTGTATCATGCACTCTTCCACTGTCACGATTCCTATGGCCTACTCATGTGGAGTCATTCAGCAAAGGTTGTTGACATACTGAAGCTGCAAAAACAGGCTGCCCGAATCATCACCACAAGCGATAATCGCGCACACTGCAAGCCCCTTTTTGTTAGACTTGGTATTCTAACAGTGATCTGCCACTTCCTAATTCTCTGTCTAATGTATGTCAAGAAGAACCAGCAGTACATGTTGACTTGGACTGATGTGCATGAACATAACACCAGACATCGAGAGCTGATTAATATTCCCAGAGTATGCCTTCAGAGATCACAGGTGTACTTCAGAAGTTTGGCATTGCTATACTTCAATAGGCTGCCTACAGGAGTAAAACAGTTGGATTTAAGAGCGTTCGAGAGAGTTGTATCCAAGCAATTGAAAAGCAAGGCATACTACAGTGTTAGTGAATATATGAGTGATGATTTGTCAGAAATGCTGTCTTGCTGAACATGCCTTATGTATGTTTTTGTTTTTTGTGTATTGTATTTTATGTTTTTGATGCCATCGATCTCATATAAGAGATTTGAGAGTACTTTTAATTTGAGAGTAGTAATTTTATTTTATTTTTATTTTTTTATAAACTCTTTTTCATGACTAAGTTCCTGCTATAGTATGATCTGCAATTATTTATTAAAATACTAATTGATGAATATGATTTAAAGAATGCATAACTTATTTTGTTCTTATTATCACAGATATTGATCCATCAGTTTGTTTTTCGCCAGAGGCATGGCGTGAATATGAATATATTCTTTTTTATCTTAAAATCTTCATTCTCACTCTGAGAATTTCAATCTCTTTCTGTATCTCATGCTTATCGATAACAGTATTATATAAAGATAGACCCACCTTTTTAATCATTACTGGGAGTTTACACTTTTTATTTGTTCTACCTGCTTTTTTGTCTCTTCACTCATCTTAATTTCTTCAAAATTCTGTTTAAGAGTTATTTGAATATTGCTTGTTTATACTGAGTTATATAAATGTATATATATTTTTTTTCTCTCTTTTATTTGTGTAGGCTGCTGGTGGTCGATTATGATGGCTTCTAGGGAATTGAGTGTGTATTATCAGAATGTGAGAGGTTTAAGAACCAAAACCCATGTATTATTGAATTCTTTACTTGCTTCTGAGTATGACGTGATCTTGCTGACTGAGACATGGCTAAATTCCGGTTTTTCTGACAATGAGATCTTTGATGAAAGATATGTCGTCTATCGCCGGGATCGACCCGGAAGTGACTCCTGTTGCGGAGGGGGTGTCTTAATAGCGGTGCATAGGCAGATCCAATCTGAGGAGTGTGTTTTGATTAATTCATCTTTTGATTGTCGTAGTTTTGAGAGTTTAATGATAATAGTATTTGATAGGGATGGTCCTCTATATGTTAATGTTGTTTATTTTCTCAACTCCGCCAATTCTGATCATTATAATAGGTATTTTGATTGTATTGAGGGTTATGTCAATGTGATAGGTGATAAATTGCTTGTTGCAGGTGACTTTAATTTGCCTGAAGTGATAGACTGTAATTATGATCTTCTTAATGGTTCTGTGACCGCTAAAAGGTTAGGTAATTTTCTAAATTTTTATGATTTGAAATCTATAAATAGTATTCAAAACTCAAATTTTTGTACACTTGATTTAGTCCTCTGTAGTTTACCCGTCGTAACCCTAGAGCACGAACCCAATCTGCTGGTACCAGAGGATATTGAACATCATCCAGCTCTTAATATAAACTTGCTGAGTGATACGGTATTGCCGTGAAAAGACGATCACTCAATAATGCTCCTCCCGTCTTTGATTTCCGTAGAGCAGATTATTTTGCTTTATATAACATGCTTAAAGATTATTACTGGAGTGGCTTGTAAGGAATTGATGAAGTTGATGCGGCTGTTGACTGCTTCTACAGTGTAATCTATGAATGTTTTAATGCCACGATTCCTCTTAAATCAATTCCACGTGAACGGTCCAAGTACCGGCCTTGGTTCACTCGCCAAATCATTGAAATGGTGAAGAGGAAGAACAAATGTGCGCGTAAAAAACGGTCTTCAGTTGGTTACATGGATGAATTTCTAAGACTGAGAAGAGAGCTGAAATCTCTTATTTCAGAGGCAAGTTCATCTTTGACTTGTCACTGAAAACTGGAGTATTTCCGAGCAAATGGAAGATCTCGAAGATAGTCCCTATATTCAAATCCGGTAGGAGAGATGAGATCATGAACTATAGACCAATAAGTATATTGTCAGTCTTTGCCAAAGTTTTTGAAAGATCACTTTATGATAGGATTCTTTGGTATTCACGCCCTATAATGTCTGAAAATCAGCACGGTTTTCTTCCTGGAAGATCAGTTGTAACAAATTTGTTGGAGTTCACAGTATCTGTCTCTAATGTGCTGGATGCTGTTGGGGAGGTTGATGTTATCTATACAGACTTTAGTAAAGCATTTGATCGTGTCAATCACGGTGTGTTATTAAAGAGACTATCTCAGCTAGGCTTCAGCACTGCATTAATTGAATTCTTCAGAAGTTATCTGTTTCAAAGATAGAATTTTGTATCTGTGCAGGGAAGCATTTCTTGTGCTTACTTCAGTACATCTGGTGTTCCTCAGGGCAGCAATTTGGGACCCCTTTTGTTTCTGCTACTGATTAATGAGCTACCCCTCCAGATACCCAACTCCAGATGTTTGATTTTTGCAGACGATATGAGAATCTTCAGAGAGGTAGGAGGCTTGGTCGATTGTTATTCCTTGCAGGCTGACATTGACAGGGTTGCATTGTGGTGCCATGAGAATAAACTTGAAATGAATGTTAAAAAGTGCAAATGTATGACCATCTCTAGGAAAGCTAATCCAATTTGTCATTCCTACTTGATTGAGGGTGTTTGCTTGGAAAGGGTTACAGTGTGCAGGGATCTGGGCGTTGTTTTCAGTAGTGCACTGTCCTTCTCAGCACATGTTGACAACGTCATAAGCAGGGCAAACAGGCTCTTGGGCTTTGTCCTGAGAAACTCTGCTAGTTTCAATAATGTTAATACTGTGATAACCCTGTATCAATCTCTGGTCAGGAGTGCTCTCGAGTATGCATCCATTGTTTGGAGTCCTTCCACTCATCTGGATGCATTGAGAATCGAGCGGGTGCAGAATAAGCTTCTCTGCTTCCTTTTCTACATGAAATTTGGAAGAGCATGTCCTCTGGATTTTCCCTCTGGACGTTTGAGGTGCCTTTTCAATTTAGACTCTTTGGGAACTAGGCGTGACAGGTTCTCGTTACTTTTTGATTTGTCACTGTTAAGGAGTACTGTCGATTCACCTAGTCTCCTCACAAGGATTGGTTTTCAGGTGCCCTCCTTCAATGTAAGAAGAGTTAGGACATTTCATGTCCCAAGGTCAAGAACTTTGCATAATTATTGCTCTCCATTAAACAGAGCACTGAGGCTTTTCAATGATTTTTGTGATGGAGTTGATGTACATGGCCCTGCCAGTGAGGCTAGAAGGCGAATCATTGAGGCTATTGTTCACTGAATACATCAATCTCAGTTTTTGGGATAAAGTCAGTTGCTCTGATGCTCTCTCTTATTTTTAGAAATATATTTCCCCATTATTTCCCCCTGTATTATAGGTAAAGAAGGTAAACTCCCCCATGCCTATTATTAACTAAGCCTATTATTATAGATATATAGCTACTATAATATAACTCACATTTTCTTTTGTTTTTTCTCTCTGAAGCATGCATTGTAAATTATTTTTGCAAATGAATTTTTTGTTCAATAATACTTGTCTCTCTTTCAAACTAGTAATTCTTAGATTAGTCTCACATTATTCTACTTTTTTCAAATTTACATGATTATGTATGTAACACTTATATTATATTTAGTATAGCTTGACTTGTTAACCTCAATATTTTCTCTTCTTTGCATCATAATAATGTTTTCCAATTTATTTATCCGTAGCTTTAAATTAAATTTAACATAATTCAATTTTTGTATTAATATTAGTTATTTTTATTTTAATCAATCTCTACTTTCACATGCTTACCATTCACCATGCTTATATTTATACCATGTTATTTATACCTAATTGCTACACAGCACACACTGTATGAATTCGGTATCATAATATCATCTTCCATATCTTTCATTGTATTACCATTTATTTTTCATTTCTTACATGTTCATTTTGTTGGTAAATAGTAGTGAAGACTGATTTGGGCGTAATGCCTGTAGTCTTCCTTGACATTGTAAATAAATGAATAAATAAATAAATATTATGGGTAAAGGATGCAGATTTAGGTATAAGGGTAAGAAGGTACAATGAAGTAACAAAGAAGAAAGCCAAAATGCAAATGTACAAAATTGCTCACAAACGGCTAGAGCTTAAAAAAAGGATATAATGAACAGCTAAGATTTGTTATGAATAAATTATTCAAATTTGGATTATGTTTAGAGTTGCGAAGAAGTTGGTTAGAGGTGAAGGTTTAGTTATGGAAAGTTTAGGGGTTTGGCAACTGCTATTTAATAGGAATATGATTTTGGATCTGTACCCAAAACCTCGAAGGATAGATTAGGGAACAACTTCAGAAGTGATACTTTCCGTTTTAGTTGGTGTTCAATTTTCAGCTGCTCTAATATAATTTTGCTCTATTCAGCTATGCTACACTATACAGAGTGAGTATAAAGTCTTGCCCTGATTTTAAAAATTCATTACAGAATAACCTTTGACATAATAATTTAAATCTGGCGCTGTTACATAGGTTGGTGTTAGTAGTTTTTTTGACCAATAGATGGCGCTAGTGGTCCTTAACAATGTTAGTTCACATTAGTTGCGGTCAAAATGGCGTCAAAGCAGGAAAAATCACAATGTGTGCTTTGGTTTCATGAAACGAAATCGCCCGTCAGTGTTCAGTGTAATTTTCGGGCTTCTTATGGACGCAGACCTTCTGATGTTAAATCAATAAAGCGATGGTATGACAGGTTCAAAGAAACAGGCAACGTTGAAGATCTTCCTAGAAGTGGCAGGCCTAGTGTGAGCAACTGTTGATTGTGTTTGTCAATCATTTCAACAGAGTCCTAAATCAACTCGTCAAGCATCACATGAACTTCAAATACCGCAAGCAAGTGTTGTGAAAATTCTTCATAAAAGGCTTAGGTTGCATGCTTATAAAGTGCAAATCGTGCAGGCCTTGCAACCAAATGATTTGCTTAGATGTGCAGAATTTGCAACTGAAATTTTCAACAGGATTGATGGCGCTAACGATTACTCAAATCGGATATGTTTTACAGATGAATCCACCTTTCATGTCAGTGGAATGGTAAATAGGCATAATGTCCATATATGAGGATCAGAGGATCCACATGCTACTGTACAGTTACAGCAAGACAGTAAAGAAGTTAATGTTTGCTGTTTCCTAATGCACAACAAGGTTTTTGGGCCATTTTTCTTCACGGAAAAAAAACCATTAGCACTAACATTTACTTAGATGTGTTGCAACAGTTCATTGCACCACAGTGAGAAGATTATCAACCATGGATGATTTTCCAGCAAGATGGAGCACCCCCCCCCCCACTGGGCTTTTGATAGTGTGTAATTTCCTAGATGAAACATTTCCGGATTGGTGGATTGGAAGGGATGGTCCAAAACTCTGGTCACCCCGCTCTCCAGACATTACTCCCCTTGACTTTTTTATGGGGATATATCAAGGACAGAGTCTTCACCACACCAGTTGCTGACATCAGCGAATTGAAGGCTAGGATACAAGCTGCTGTGGGTATTGTGACAGAACACATGTTACAAAACACCTGGCGAGAACTGGAATACTGCTCAACATTCTCTGGGCTACCAAGGGGGCACACGTTGAAGTTTACCAACATAAGTGATATTAAAAAAAAACTACCAACACTAACCTATGTAACAGCACCAGATATAAATTGATATGTCAAACGGTTATTCTGTAATAAATTTTTAAAATCAGGGCAAGACTTTATGCTCACTCTGTACATCCACATACAGAGTGGGTGAAAAGTCCGAGAATGGCTTAATATCTCATCCACAAAGATAATTTGATGGTAAGTGTGATTGGGGATCCTACTCAAATTGAAAAAAACTACTTTATAATGACTTTAAAAATCTGGCCCTCCATCTTGGATCCACCATATTGAATGCAACTTCATTTTTTAAAATAGGAAGGTGGTCGTGCAATTCATGATTTCAATAGGGAATTTGAGGAAAAAATGAATGGTGGAAACCACATATCAATATCTCAAATTGTTTCGGAAATATTCACATTATTAATCAATACTATTCAAAGCAGAAAAGATAGAAAAAAGTCTGAGAATGGCTTAGTATCTCATAAAAAGAAGTGATTCCAAGGTGGGTGTGATTGGGGATGTTACTCAAATTGAAAATACTACTTTACTATGACTTTAAAAATCTGGTCCGCCATCTTGGATCCGCCATTTTGAATGCAACTTTATTTTTTTAAATAGGAAGGTGGTCATGGGATACATGATTTTGATACGGAATTTCAAGGAAAAATGAATGGCGATAACCGCACAGCAATATTGCAAACTGTTCAGAAGATATTCACATTATCAATCAGTACCATGCAAATCAGAAATGAAATACATGAGTGGTATTGATTAATCATATGAATATCTTCTAAATGGTTTGAGATATTGATGTGCGTTTTTTGTGTTAACGTTAACTTTGGCGCGACAAAGGAGGATTATGGGAGCGACTCTCCCTTCAAGACGCCCTTGTTCACAGAGAAGAGGAATTAGGAATCATTGGAATCAGGTTATGACGCCTTCAATGTTTACGTTTTGCCTCACCCGTATGGCAAAATCGCGTCCACACGTACATTCAATGCTCGCCCGAGGCGCCTTTGAGCACGCCAAAATACCGACAGGGTTCCGGTTCGCCCACATGCCTCAGCGAACAGCGTCCACACGTGCGAATGCAAGCCCATACACGTATGCTCACCCGAGGCAAACGTACGTGTGTACACCGTTTACGTGTATGGGCTTGCATTCGCACGTGTGGACACTGTTCGCTGAGGCATGTGGGCGAACCGGAACCTTGTCGGTATTTTGGCGTGCTCAAAGGCGCCTCGGGCGAGCATTGAATGTACGTGTGGACGCGATTGTGCCATACGGGTGAGGCAAAACGTAAACATTGAAGGCGTCATAACCTAATTCCAATGAATTAGGTTAATGAATGACAAATCAAATTGTGATCCAATAACTAATTGTTAATTGTAGGATTTTTGTAATTTTGTAGGATATGTGGATTGTCAAATATTTAAATAGAAATATGCATGGAGTAAGTTATATAATTTGTATCATGATTAACAAATTTAGAACTGCATAATTTAAGTGAAAAAGCTTCTCTACAGGGTTCCTACAAGAAAGTATAGCTCAAATATTATTTTACTGTGGCTATCAAATCATCTTGTGTTTGTTTCATGTTATCAATCAGTGTTGTTAATTGAAATTGTAATCTTCAATATGATATTATACGTTTTAGATAGCTAGGCTATCTATAGAGAGATTTATTCAAACTTTGAACTAGTATTCCCTTGAAGGTAAATCTTGAAGCTAATCTTTTGGAGAATCTTGTTTTGTCATGTGTATGAGCAGAGTTAGTTTAAAATGAGAAATTTAGTATTTGATTCAATTTATGGCTAATTTCCTTAAAGAAGACTGTCAATTTTGTGATACAGTGTTAAGTGCTTTGATTAGGTCATCAAAACTTCTGGAATTATTGTAGAATTTTTCTTTTTTTGAGATTCAGAATAGATATTGGAAACCAACAAATGAATCGCTTAATGTAAAGAATCTCAAAGTTAGAGCCAATCGTTCTTGTGGAGTTATTGCTTCCCTCATGATGATATCATTGTTTAGATAACTAGTTGAATTAGATTCAGTATATTAACAAGATAATGTTTTGACAACCTAATAAAGTTTGAATTGTCAATCTTATGTCATGTAGCAATTTATTTCCTTACTTCAACCTACAATCGTTCAACCCACCAACATCGTTTGTCAAGTTTTATTTTTGATTTTATTATAAAAGTCATTGAAATAAAATGATACTGCTGCAATTTGTGATAACTATCTTCAATGATGGAATGACGCCATGTTGTCATGTTGTGGAAAATCTACATCGACCATGTCTTTGTGTCGTCTGCAAATCAGATAGCTTTTTGAATGCTATTCAACCCACCAACATCGTTTGTCAAGTTTTATTTTTGATTTTATTATAAAAGTCATTGAAATAAAATGATACTGCTGCAATTTGTGATAACTATCTTCAATGATGGAATGACGCCATGTTGTCATGTTGTGGAAAATCTACATCGACCATGTCTTTGTGTCGTCTGCAAATCAGATAGCTTTTTGAATGCCGAGGCATACGTGGATCGCGTCCACAAGGACGTACAGTGAATGTTGAGGCATATGTACATACGATTGTTCGCGCGAATCTGTACGGACGTGTGTACAAGGCTTTAGGCATCTAACTATATATATCAATGAGCGTCTTCAGGGATACACTGCTCCAATGACTCGAGTGACTCGAGCTAGGCGACCCGCGTTTCGTGGGAGCTTTTGACAGTTCATCACCCGGTCGCCATCTTTGATTTTTCTAGCCCGGGTCAGGAATCGTGACCCGACCAAATAGTACGGGCTACGAAGTTATAGCCCGAGTCACCCGGAATCGGAGCGCTCCTATTGGTTGATAATTTCGCGTCGTCTGCTCTGGTCTGCAGTCAAGTAAACAACACAACTAGATGCAAATATGGAGGATTATTACGAATACAAACATAAGTCTGTTTTTGAAGGCATATTTCATAAAATAATTGGAAAGGAGGAAATTTACACATTATTGGCTAGTAAGTTTATTAATTGCATTTTTGACAATATTATTAGTTTAGTATGACTATTATATTAAAATATATGTGTGCTCATGATGTGATCTATCCAAAACTGTTAGGCTTTTTAGTGTTCATCGAGGAAATTGTGAATAATAAAATAAATAATATAATATTTTGTTAATTATTCTGTGTGGTCATGAAAGTTATTGATCCATTTAAATAGCATTGAAATATTTACTTTTGATTTTGGCTACTTCTGTTTCTTCCTAGATTTTTATTGCTGTTTAACCTCAATACCTATTTGTATTTCGTTTATGGCATAATTTATTAAAAAAATAAATAGAATTTCATTATCAAATTTCAGAATACTCAATCGGCTAAACAGAAACTTAAACCTAATAAACTTCACTCATTTTCATTTTATTAAATAGTTTGTTATTCTATGGAATAGGCCTATGCATAATAAAGATTATAAAAATTATCTCTTGCTTTCTATAAGAATAATTTTATTTGCTATGCAGGTCCTCTGCATTTCATAAAGATTGATTTTAATTTAAATTCAATAGCTCAAGTACTGAAACTTTATGATTTTTGTTTTACAGGCAGCTTGGACTTCTTCCAGTCCTATCTGAATCAAAACTATGGCCACATCGAGATGGCTGGTTTAGCAGTAGGTAAGGCTCTTTCATACAATTCTCTTATAATATAATTTCTATCACATAATAACGATTAGTGATAGTAGTCACATTGGTATAAATAATTTTACCATATTCTGCAGCTATTTTTTGTAGAGACTGTGATAATTTACGCCAAGCTAAAAACTTGGAGCTTTTACATTAGAGTTGTCATTCAAAGTTTTAAACAAATTATGGAAATATGTTAAAATTACAGCAAAATTGCTTCTTCAACTTGTAAAAATCCCTCTATCTAATATGATTTTTGTTTTCCATACATTGTCGAAAACACTGAGAAAGTTGCCAACAAAATTTTCATCACAAGTCCATGCAGGCTATGCTTTCTAAGCGAACATTTTGACAGCTTTTGCTGCTCTACATTGTTTGAGAACAGCAAATTTTTAAAGATAATAAACAACTTTTTTATAGAAGAATCTGTGAAAACTTTGGTGTATAATATGCAGCTTTAAACCCATTGCATTTTGAAAACTTAAACCAAGCTACTCCACAATTGAAAGAAGTCTGTCTTTTTGTCACTACTAAAGAAGATACAGAGAAAAACCTAGAAGACTTACAGTATAGGGAAATCTCTAAAACTATGAGACGAATAAAATGTTTAGGAAAATTTGTAACCTTTAATTTTTCATAGGATAGTCAGTATTTGATTAACATTGGTGTTGCTATTCTTTTGCCAGATTTTTTACAATGTAGAAGTATATTCAATAATTGTTAATTATTAACAACATTTTCAATCTAATTATGCAAGTGTATTATTTATTGAAAAGTAAATTCACTTGATGAGTACGATAAATTGATTGTTCTAAAGAAGAATGAACAATTATTGATATTAAATAAGATAAACTGGTATCAGCTATCCTCTATAAAAGGCAGTGACTAGGCAGAGAATCGGCAACGTTGTTCTTCTATATTACTCTACTGCCAATATAACGTGACCTCACTATAGACGCGTTTCTTCTATGTTATATGTTCATGATTATAACATTATTTGAGCTACTCTTCCGGTGTAATTCAATCAAGCTTCTGTAAGATTTTGTAGCCAAGCTTGACGTTTCCTTCAAAAAACAACTTCAAAAAAGTGGCACTGATACAGCCTGTTTGAGAGTGATTAATATCATATTGAAAATTAAGAACTACAATATATTTTGCAAGCACCACTGTATATAGACTGCACTACTAGTAATTATAACATAATGCTTAGAAGACCTACCTTATGGAAGTCAATCATGTTCACTACTTAATGATGTTTTAATATCATTGTTTTCTTTATGTTACAGAAGTCACCACAGAGGGTCATGTGTGGACTACTGATGCAACAAAAGTGAAATTTATTTGGGATTAAAAGTTAACAGACCGTTGTGCAACCCGGTGATAATCTTGTATTAAAGAAGTTCTTATGTAGCAAGCACAAGTTATGAAGTTAGTGAAGGCTATTATTAATACATCAGATGACTTTTGTTGCTGCGAGAGTGTCGACCATGTTCATCTACTGAAGCTGCAATGACATCCACTATCTCATAGAATGTTCTATGAGCAGTATTTTGAGAAAAATTATATCTGTCATCAGCAGCTAAGAATGTCTCTGGTTTGCTCAACATCCAAACTGTAAAAAGTATTTTCTCCTCAAGAGGTATTTTTATATTTGCAGGCTGATTAATTCTCCTTCCTATAACTTCTAATAGCACATAAAAATGTTGATGTTAATTTTTGTAAAATTGGAATTTAATAAAAAACAAACAATCTACCAATTTTCGATTTGAAATACACCATGTTTGGTTTTTCGTATGGCCTATATCTTACAGTACCTCTATTATACGCTCATATGACCCGCCGCAAAGTAGACCCACGCTAATCCACAAAAAGCAACCCACGCCATGGGATGTTTTGTAAACCATTGCTATTGAATTATTCATAATCAATCAGCTGACAAGTGGATTGATTATTCATTGCATGTATTACACAGATGTCTGGAGAAACTTAGCAATGGTTTACAAAACATCCCACGGAGTGGGTTGCTTTTCATGGATTAGCGTGGTTCTACGTTGTGGCGGGCCTATAGTTGGGTCTAGTCAACTATGACCATCCTATAACTGAAGACGCGATCGATCTATCCAGGAATGCCTGGTCATTGGAAATAAATGATAATAATTTAAAATAGTCTACAGCACTGATTTCATTATAAAATATGATATAGTCAATTTTGAATAAAATAAAACCAGTTACTTGAGATGAGTAACAACTCAAGAGAAATGGTGCAACAACAGAAACTAGTCTCTCAAAATGTTTTTGTAAAAATTTGGTTTAGAAAATGTAATGTTGGCTCTATTTCTAAACTCATTTTGGTTCTTTTAAAATGTCAAAAGTGAATCAGTTTTTCTTTTATTTTTATACAATTTAAAAGCAGCCAAAATATATTTTTAGGGAAAATGGTATTATTTTCATTCAATGAAGACTAGTGCAGTGGTCTCTTTGATGACGCCAAAAAATATAGTCCCATAATATATAATGATTATTAAACAAGAATTAAAAATCTACACCGTGACCTACTTGGTCGATTTTCAGTAGGTGACCTGAATAGAATAATGCTACATTAACCATGTTTACAAAATTTCAGTGGAAAGATTCTGATGATAATAGTATGGAATCTTTTATCTGCATGGTTTGCTAAGACATTCTAAAATGGCTTTTAAACTCACTAATATTATAATTTCAAAATAACCCAAGTTGTGAGGTCTCGTATTATTACGTTCCTGCTGGAATAATTTATTGAAAACCCTCAAAGGATTTCCCAATTCCTCCACAACAACCGCAGCAACTGGCCCTACAATGTTTGGTGCATCATAATAATTATTATTATTGTTATTCTGTTCTTTATCCAATTCTCCTAGAATAAACTCATTTATTACAGCATGAGCCATGTTTGTTTTGCAAAACATAACTTACTTTTAGTGTCACACCAGTGTGTGTGTGTGTTTTATTCAAATATTCGCGCCATCCGAATATTCAAAAGTACGCGCCAAACAGCATCGACCGGTCGATGTCTGGTTGTCGTTCCATGGGATCACTAGTCTGCCCCGGGTCAGCCGCCATTTTGTTCGGCTCTGGGTCACTCGAGTCACTGACTCAAAAGTATCCCTGAAGATAACCAATGGCCTCGCCTCTTTATACAGCGGCCATTCTGTTACGATTTTTGGGCGGCACGCTTCAAAATCCAATTCATTTAGAACATCTTATTCGAAGCCAAATCATGCTCATCCATTATGCATTTGAAAAAAAATCTGGTGTGGTACACTCACACAGCTTTCCTTGCTCATTGAACTGTAAACCCCATTCTTAAACGAGAATAATTCAGGGGAATAACATAATGACGATTGGCGGCAACATATTTGAAACTACGATCAGACTTCTGTATTTATGTGTATATATAATTGTTTTCAGAATACTTTTTCCTTTGTGTGAATTGTGAAATTCGATTATTTTTTTAAAAGTCGTCAAAACAGCTGTTCTACAGATGAAATATCTCGTCTATGTGTTCTTTTTATGAACTGCTCTACCTACCTACCTCATGCATGAGAAGGAGGTTACAAAGTCTATTTCTCAAGGATGGGGTGAACCCCCATTAGTTTCCCAGAAAGAAGACTCATGCCAGTTGATAGAGCTGATAAATAACTATACAGGGTATGAATTTGAAAAAATCGGTCAAGTCATTTTTGAGAAAATCGTGAAAAACATGTTTTTTTAGTAATTATCCGCCATTTTTCTTAAGAATATTACACAGCTCCTGCAATTTTCCCAGAAATGAGACTTATGTCAGTTGATAGGGCTCATGGATGGCTATATCCATGGTATAAATTTGAAGAAAATTGTTAGAGCTGTTTTCGAGAAAACCGTGAAAAACATTGTTTTTTAGTGATTATCCGGCATTTTTCTCAAAAATATTATGAAACTCCTGCAATTTTCCCAGAAATGAGATTCATGTCAGTTGATAGGGCTTATAAATAGCTATCCATGGTATAAATTTGAAGAAAATCGTTAAAGCCGTTTTCGAGAAAACTGTGAAAAACATCAAGTGAAAAAACAAATCCTCATGGTATAAGGACCTTAAGTTTAAAATTTCAAGTCAATCGGTTGATTAGGAATGGAGTTATCGTGTTCACAGATACACACACACACACACACACCACACACACACACACACACACACACACACAGACCAACACCCAAAAATCATGTTTTTGGACTCAGGGGACCTTGATACGTATAGAAAACTTGAAATAAGGGTACCTTAATTATTTTTGGAAAGCAATACTTTCCTTACCTATTGTAATAGGGCAAGGAAAGTAAAAATCTCTGGTTCCAATAATATTGCACATGAAATGTGCATCCAATGTAATCATACCCTAAGAATTTTCCGAGAACATTACTTCTATAGTGAGGTCCACGTTATAATGGCAGTGTACAAAGATAGGAGAAAAAGGTTGCCAGATCTCAGCCTTGTCACCCAAACAGCTGATACTGGTCTATCTGATTAATTTAACTGTTCATTATTGTTGAAAATAATCATATTTTATCTATCAATAAAATATATTTTTTAAAGATTTAATAATAAATTTTCATGATTGAGATTAAATATCTTGTCAATTAGTTGAATTTCTACATTGTTGATAAACGATATGGCAACATAGCAATGTGTGAAAGAGATAGCGCCATCAGTTTTCTTGAACGCTAGACAACGATAGCAACACCATTGCAAACACTTTATCCTCCTTAATTGCAAATCACACACTGCCATTATAACGTGGGCCTCACTATACATTATAGTGAGGTCCACTATACATTAAAGTGAGGTTCACGTTACACTGTCCACTGGCAGTGTTTGATTATCAATGGTATTGCTATCCTTGTCTGTCATGCAACAAAGCGGATAGTGCTATCTCTTTCTCGCTTTGTTCTGTTGCCAGATCGTCTTTTAACAATTTAGAATGAATAATTAATTAACAAAATATTTCATCTCAATTATGAAAATTCATTATTAAATTATTGAAAAATATAATTTCTTCCCATAAAATATAATTTATTATTTTAATCAAGAATGAACAGTTAATCAATTTTACATTGATTAACTTGTACCAGCTACCGTCTATAGAAGGCATTGACAAGACAGAGGATCGGCAACATTGTTATCCTATCTTTCTTCACTGCCGTTAGAACGTGGACCTCACTATGGAACCTGATCATTCAACTAAATTTTTTCACTAGTTAGAGCTAATAGCTAGTTAATTCAGATTTTCGATTTTTCAATTAATGTATTAAGAGAACATAATTATGGTATAGTGCCTATAGCACTCTTTTGTTGTGAGAAGTGAATCAATGTACCTCATATTATACTGAAATAAATATACATAGAGTAAACTATTAAGATATATTTAAGAAGTATAAATCTTTCTGAAGAAAGTATTTTTTCAAGTGAGTCATAAGTCTTGACTGAGTGAGCTTTGAGTGTAAATAGATATAACAAAAAATTATTATAGACAGCTCAATCCCCTTATAAATTATCAATACGTACTAATAAATTATAACTTGTTTAAGTTATTCTGAATCCTAAAATTTTACATAAATAGCCTACTTGATGTTGTTCAAGTACATGTCTAGGCTACTCAATGTAGGCTTACATAAAATGAACTTTTTCTGTAAAAGCATTAAATGATACAATATGGACTACAGACAGAGCTCAAACATTGTTCATCTTGCCAAATACAAAACTTAAAACACACCTTGAGGAATGAAATAAGGTGCTCTAATAAAGTAACAACACATAAGCAGTTTTGTAATTTTTACTGTAATTCAATTTAAACACAATAGGCCGACACCATTCTTTGCATCACTTTGCAAAGTAATGTCTAGTGGGAGACTGATATTGATTCATAAACTTATCAGTCTATGAAGGAATATTTCTATGAAACCGTTTGAACTAAATTATTGTTCACACAGTTGTTAGCTGTAAGTAAAGACTGTGAGCCCCCATACCTGTCACTAAATTTTCGGTTTTAATCGATGTATTATGTTATTTTAATCACAAACATTAGCTGTCAATCACTATTGATTTAAAAATGAACCAAGTTCAAAGTTGATGTGTCTGTCAAGATGAAGTTGAACATCCGTGATGTGCAAGTGCTGGTAACATTCAAGGCTTTAAGAGGGTGGTTTTTCAATTCCAATATAAAAATTCAAGATTTGAAATTTCTGGTTCCAGCTAATTCTTTTGTTTTCAATATCTAAAATTATCAAAAAACATTATAAAAAGCCAGCTTATTGTTATTTTTAAGAATAATTTAATCTCAAATAAGGCAGGAAAGAAATAAAGAACAGAAAAATTGAACCTCAAAAAATTTAGCTTGAAAGCCTTTCACTGTTATAACACAACAATATATTATGAAATGTGTATCATGCATGTTCTACTGTTAGTGGCCAGCTCAAGTAGACTATTTGAATAAAAATGGGAAGTGATTTGGTTTTGTTGTTGCGCTGATACGATATTTTAAGCTTCATGTACCTGCTACTTCCATTGTAAGGGTGACTACTTTAAGAGCTGAACTGCTCTAAAGTACCATTTATGAGTTTAAAAATCACTTCATGGTGGTTGGGAACCCACCTAAAGCTGTAGGTCCACACATCTCTTACAATCATCTATATCATTTATCATGCACAAGACTAGAGCTTATGTGGGCATCATCCTCAGCAAAAAAATAGATATACTAATATAAACTTGGAAATAATTGAAATACAATTTTAGGGTAATGAAATGTTAGGTAGTTTTATAAAGGTCGAATTCAAGGTTTTAGGTTAGGATTTTTTCACCGAGTGTGATGTTCATGATACATGAGAAGGATGATGATGAGAGATGGGTGGACCTGAAGCTCAGGCTCCAACCACAGGTGAACTATTTTTAAACTCATCATGTTATTTTTAGAGAAGTTTGGCTGTTCTTGTATGGTTCTAAAGCCCATGGTGAGCCTTGGCCGCCGCAACTATCAATCTCCATGCATCTCTAACGATGCCACTCCATCCCTTCACTCCCAAACTCCTAACATCATTCAATGTCCCATCCAGCCATCTTTTTCTGGGTCTCCCTCTTTGTCCTATATTGTGCAGCTTTTCCCGCATCACAGTTTTAGGGATTCTGCTTGCAGTCATCCTTTCCACGTGACCCAACCACCTGATTCTTTGAGTCCCATAAATCGAACTATGGTCTGTCCTTTTCTCAAGTCTTACAATTCCTTTTTGGAACGGATTCGCCTTTCCAACCCCATCGTACTGTCTGAGATCGGCTGTTGAAGTTGGAAATAGCAACCACAAGCATTCATAATATTAATTTGGAATTTTTGATTAAACTACACTTTATTCAACAGCTATATACCATCTACAGCTGTTCTAATCGTCATGTTTATCTGCAGTGACCCTTGAAACCACTTATCAAAGAAGTAGTAAAACTCGAACTCTGATCGAGCAATTTTATCTTCTGAGAATATGTGTTCAACTGGAAGGATCTCGGCTTGCCATCATTGAAAAATAAATGACAAAACCTGTCACTGTCAATGCAATCATATGTTTTGCTATCTAGGTTGTAAATGAAAAGTAGAGGCCTACGTGACTGAGAAGGATGAAACTAAGTTTGCCAACACATCAGAGGAGATAAACATCGTGGTTCATTCTTTTAAAATTGTCTTAATTTCATCATTTGCAACAATGTCATCACCAGGAAAAGAGGAACTAAAAGCTGGACATCCACCAGCGGGTGAGAAAGATTGTATTACTTTAGTTTACATTGATATTACATGGGAACTTGAATCCTGCGTTGTAGGTGTAACTTTGACATTTTTCTTAGAACATATTTTATCTTTTTTTGAAATTGTCACATGTTTCATATTTAATATTCTGGAGGGAAGAAATAGTTCTGGACTCTATTGATAATAATAGGTTCTTGTCAATTGAAATCTTTTAGAAGAATTTGAAATAGACTCATCGATTAGAGTCTATTATTTTTTTATGTATTATCTCAACATTTATATACAACTATATAAATATATATATATATATAACATATATACAACTGCAGTAAACGCACATTGCTGAAATGTGCCTCAAATAAGCTGTTCATCTACTATTAGGACTCTAATACTGATCATAAAAATCATTTTGAATTTGTTAAGTTCCGCCAGCGTTTGATTTTTGTCAAAAAGGTTACTGTATAGTCTAAGACACATGATGCAACTATTACCAGGACCTCAAATATACGAATTCCTGCTAGTACCCTCCGTCTAGGTATTTCACACTTATCAACTTGATTATTAGGTACCCAAAACACCAGTTGTAATCTACACCCTGCACCGCAACCAGAAAATGACATGGTATGTAAGCTATAGTAGCTGTGGCGGTGACATGTTCTATAGCTGCGCTCACATCCAGTGACAGATTGATGACTTCTTTCTGTCTTGCACAAATTTACTTGTCAAAAAATCAACTACAGTATTCAAAACTATATCATATCATGTACTCGCCCATGTACTCGCTCGAATCGTTGCTATGGAACCTTAAGGTGCAAAAACTCAAACTCTTTGATCGAGCAATTCCATCTTCTGAGAATATGTGTTCAACTGGAAGGATCTCTGCTTACTATAATTTGAAAGATTGCACCTTGAGGTGCAATTCCTTAGAGGCGAGTCGAGACGCGCAGCTATGCAGGTTTGTAGAGCCTATAAACAGGCAGCTCGACATGTGCCGTTCGAGACGGGTCGTCTCTAAGAAATTGCACCTTTAAGGCCTCAACTATACAGGCGGAATGGACGGGACAGAATTTTTTCATTCGATAACAAAAAATTATGCATTAACAGGAAACATAGCGATGAAACGAGAAAAAAAACGCGGTGGATACGCGATATAAATTCCGTCGCGTTTGTTCTACCCTTATAATTGGGTCCTTGAGCCTGAGACATTGCTGGTACCGTATGTCAGTTACTGCTAATGAAATAAATGCTTTCAAAACTTATTTCTCCCGAGCAATTATGCAGTACCTACCTACTATTTCTTGCTATCGATTCATTCTTTCATCGATTACCTTATTTCCGTGATTAGTTGCCCTAACCTGCATACAATCAATGAAACTCGGAGAATCAATAAAAACAATGGAGTAATTGGTTCAATTTGCTGCTAGTGCGCTGAAACTTCATGTCAGACTAGGCATATGTATACTGGCTACTCTGAATAGGGTACGATGGAAGTTCGAAAAATTGTAGAATATTTGGCAAACGCGCTACTCCAAATTGACTTTTTTACTGTGGAGCCAGGTCCTTAGTAGCAGAAACGTTTGTATTAATAACCAGAATGATAGCTTCCAGGATACAAAATGATATTACTGTAAGAATATGCATACTGTAAAAATATTCATTTGTTTGCAGATTTTTTCGTCTAGTAGAAATAATTACTATCACGTGTAATTTGGAAAAGTTTTACAGTATACTGTTATTCATTAAAATAAGTCGTTTACACTTTTTGCAATATTGGATAAATTCAACTATTAGTGCTGAAAAATATCCCACCTCCCTTTTATTAGGCCTACTACATTCCCTAAATGAAAATTTTCTGTTTTTTAGTAAGCCGTTTCTTTTCCACCTTTTCCTTTTATTTTTTAGCAAAAGCCCGCATCATCCACTATTGGTTTATTGCTAATGCGTGCTACTGACTTCGAATGAGTACAGTAACTGAGTAACATTGTTTTCATGTATCTTTCTTTCTATCATATTTATTATCTAGTGATTTTGTATATTTGTTCCAATATTTTTCAGTGAAGGCAGGTGGAATGCGTATCACGCAGCACAAAAGTCCAAAATCGGGTGAAAAACCTGTATTTGAAGAGGGAGAGATCAACAATGCTGGACTTAATGTTGCTACATGGTATGTTTTCTACAGTTTTAATAATTTTTTTCACAAATGCTTACACCAGTATTTCAAGAATATTCATTCATCCAGGCACCTACAAAATAAAATACAGTGTAACCTCTCTTAAGCCTCAAACGAACCTCATAAATATTTAGAACAAATCAGGACTCCTGGGGTCCAGCGGATCCCAAGTTGAAGATTATTATAGCTTTATAGCTGTATTAAAAACAAAGCTTATCATTTGAATAATTATTTCTTTTTTCAATATTCCTTTGTAACACATCTATCATGGTATCAACAATAAAACAATTGGTTGCGGGGGTTTTAAACCGAAATGAAATTATCATCGCAGATCTCATTAATAGAATGTGGTCCCTAAGATAGTATTTTCAACTTTTTTTTTCATTTGAAAAAATCAACCAATAGGATTAAAAGTTTTTGTTCAAAAATATATGTCTATTAATATTAAATTCCAGTTTTTTTAATACAGTTCTCTGTTTTCTTATTATATTGTGTCAAAAGGAGATGTTTTTTATGTAAACTAACATAGAATCGTTTTATCTCTGATGATAGCTTGACTTATCAAGCAATATTGAACCCTCAAACGAACATTACATATTTATGGGACAAATTATGTTGTACATTTTGATTATAGTCTTCAACATAGACATCTTCATTGTGTTATTCAGCTATATCGTTGATGTCAGACTCTTCTGAATCATTGCCGAACAATATATCACTATCACTATTATTGTCCTGAAGTAATAATTGAACAATTACAACTCCAAAATGGAGAAAAATAATAATTCACATTTACAAATTAATCAGGACTTTAATCAGGATTAATTAATTCATCTAATTAATCAAATTAATCAGGAATTAATCAGGGGTCTGGGGACCCCATCCGAGAAGAATATGTTGTCAGACATCAACTGACCTTGACAATGTAGGGGAATGTTGCCACCCATTTCAATACTGCAAACTGCAATTCAAAAGACTATGCTAATTTTTATCAATATCAATATTTTTATCCAAATCAACATTTTAGAGATATTATAAATTATAAGTCAGCGCATGTGCGTGGCATTGATCAACTCGACTAAGAATGAAAATTTCTGTAGATAAGCTATAATTTATTCGTAATCATTTGGCAGTTAATGAGCACATACAGCCTTGAAAATTTAATTCGCTTGAAAATTGCCACTAAATTTTCCATTGAAAGAAATGTGTAGTCGGTGGTAGTTTTTACTTCAGTTTTTTTCTCTAATCAATTAGTTAATTCGAATGAAGTGTACCAATTTTTTTCAGCTGGTGGAAATGAAAAGCGTCCTTTTTTTATTTGTGACTATAACAAATAATAAACCGATTGAAAGTTTATTAAACAATAATATTGATAATAATGTAAGTGAGATTGAAGTCCTCATACTTATTTTCAGCTGAATTTAAGTGCTCTTGACAAAATTCAATATTACAAAATACAAACTGAATTATTATCATCCAATACTTCTAATTATTATATACACACATAATTATTGTACATTTTATGCACTGCTGCATTGTATTCAATCATTCGATTGTACCCGTCAGCTCGTTTACAGATACCTACATCATTAAAATCTTGCACATTTCTCATAAAAGATATTTTATTCATTTATTTATTTTGTGTTATAGTAGTAGAAATTTCATGAAGTTTTGAAAGTACATTACAAGAATTAACTTATGTTCATGATGTATATATTATGTAATTGATGTCTTATTGACTGGATAAGTATGTCCATTATGCTATTTTATAAGAATATTTTTTCTTTCTCACAAATTAGTGAATCTTGTCTTACTTTTCGTTCTTGTACAGTAGAATACTATAGAATTTCCGCTTCAAGAATTAGTTGCTATATTGACCCAATATAATTCATTCATGAACTCATAACTTTCTTCCACAATAACATTTTAAAACATTTTTTTATGCATGAAAATATTAATAAAACATGATTCTTAACCACTACACAGGGGTAGAAAGAAACTATCAAAAAAACAACACCGACTACAGCTCTATGAAAACATTTTCACTTGGAAGAGTATTTTGGCAATAATTATTCCATATTATCAATTGAATTAGACCTCAACCGATATAAAGCAATGTAATTTTTTTCTAATTTTTAATGGAACTGTGTAGTCTCCTTGTAGCCAGAGTAGTCTGTAGCTTAAAAGAGTAGATCTATCTAGTTTTTCTGTTGGTTTTCAGTTTCGGAATTAATCTTCATGTTCAATGGTATCTTGTACTTTAAGCTTTATTTTTTATATCTATGATATCCTTTTGTTTTTCCCATGTCGATATTCATTTGTATTTGATGAGCTTTTGCTGAATGATTTACATTAATTTATTTTCCACAATGTTTTGTTGACAGTCCTCCGAAAACTGTGAGCATATCCGGGGCCCCAGTTCGCGGAAATGCAGATTTCCCCCCTGAAGCCGTCCAAAGTTTCCATGAGAAGCCAGTCGATAATAAGCCAATCCACTGCGCTACCAAACCTCACAACATCCAGCAGCCCAGGAAGATGTAGATTGAAAATGTATTCAATCTCACACAAAATCGGTTTTGTTCGTATGGAAACGTATTTACTAACCATGAAGTTATAAAAAAGTTATTAAAACAGAATTTATTATAGTGTACATAGATATATGATAAAAAGAGCTACACGGTACTTTGAAGATGAGCGAGCAGACATTGATCATCTCACTCACTCATTCTGCCTCATTCTGCTGAAAACTGTTGATTTCACTTTTGCTGTTTGATTACACAACGAATAAATATAATTAATTTATACTAGCCTAACCAAAATGTTCAGAAACATTGAAATAGACTGAATCAATTTTGTGCTTAGATCTGACTAAACAAGCTCACTACTGCAATTAAGAACAACGAAGCTGTGTCCCTTAAATATTACTTTTGGAATAGTTTTTCCAATTCACACAGACAAATGAACATCTACTATTTTGATTCCATAATATAGGTTACTTGATCGCAACCCATAAGAAGGTTTTGGTATTCTACTGATTCAACATTCAACTATTCATTCCATTTTGCATATTTTCCAAGTATTCTATTCAAGTCAACTTAGCCATTCCTTAATATCTGCATTTTTTAATGATTATTCTGAGGGTGATGCCCATATAAGCTCTTGTGCGTGGGTAAAAGTAGAATTTGAAAATTAACTAAAAGCTCTTCATTTATCAAGGATGGTGCAAGAACACTTTTTCAACACACTTTGTTCAGTTCTGAGACGTAATGTTTGTACTAATATTCTTAGAGGTTAGTTTCTATTTTCATGTATTATTCTATTTTGATAAAGTTATTCTGTTTTCTTTTGTCGAGCTCTTTCTGTATGTATTGTTGTATAATATACATAAATAAAGAGGTGTTTTCATACCGAAGTGTTGATTCTGTGTAGTTTCTGGTTACTTTTCAAAGCTTGGAAAATTCATCTATGTATATAAAAGTGAAATGGCACTCACTCACTGACTGACTCACTCGCCGAACTAAAAATCTACCGGACCAAAAACGTTCAAATTTGGTAGGTATGTTCAGTTGGCCCTTTAGAGGCGCACTAAGAACGGATTTGGAAAAATTTTCAAAGATATGCACAAAATCTGCGTTTTCCAGCGTTTTCTCAGCTTTATCGAGTACAAATGAACAGAAAATGTTCAAATTTAGTACAGAAGCTCAGCTGTACTAGTAGCTCAGTAACAATGATGTGTTAGAAGGAATTTGAAATAACGCCAAAGATACGCCCAAAATTAGCGGTTTTTTGCGTTTTCTCAGTTCTTTCTTAAAGTAGGTAATAGACAGAAAATTTTCAAATTTGGTACAGAGGTTTAGCTAGGGTCTAAAAATTTTTTGATGAGGTGACTTTAATATTTCATTAAAGATACGCCCAAAATCAGCGTTTTCTCAGCTTTTCTGCGTTTTCCCAGTACTTTGACTTTCTGAAGGAATGAAGCATGCTTAAATGAAAAAATGCAGGCGAGCGAAGCGAGCCCGCTGATCTCATTTTTGGACGATCCAGTCGGGGGTCCAGGGGGCGGAGCCCCCTGGCTAGATGAATATGGCGAGCGAAGCAAGCCTGACGGCTAGTAAACATATAAAACAGCGTCGAATAGTAACGCTGAGTTCAAATAAAAATTGTGTATAGTCCAATTTGCGTTTCTAGGCTCAGTTGATTCACCTCGTATTACAAACAAGAGCCTTACACTTAGCTAGAAAAATACTCAATCATTTTATTATTCTATCTCACATGAATTAAGCACGACTAAGTGTCCTGCATCCTCTCTCCAAGTTCAAATATTGATTTATGAGAATAAAATAGATTGTACAATACAATGATGAAAATTTGAGAACTAAATTTATGAGTGCTATGCGAGGGTTAACAATAAATTTATCTTCGCTCTATAACTTATTTGACGATATTGTTTTAATTTCTTTCAATTCTTTTGGTAATTCAATATTCGCTAGTTTAATGAATACTTTTTTCGTATGGACACGTTAGTCCATGTTAATATTGAAGTCAGTCAGTTAGTCTCGGTTGCCTAGAAACAATCATTAGGTCATGTCAGAGGCCCTGAAATTGATCAGGTGCAAGCTGAAACCAGACCTGTGCCAGCCAGGTTCCTCGATATTATTATTATTGTTGATGAAGTTCTATTGTTGGGCAGCGAAGTTGAAGTAGCCTTCGAGGCCTGTTTTATTAAGTTTGACGTGCTTGAGATATTATAATATACCTACACATTGGACGTATTCTTATTTTACGCTAAGCACGTCTGGTGTGTGGATATTATTAGTTTTTTAGTTTGGACAGCTTATTCTTGTATTGCAGGAACTTTAAGGTTTCAAGTAATGGTTACCAGATTCACAGTTGAAAAATGAATATACAACTTCTTCATAGTGTATTTTATAGGAAAAGTTATTTACAGTTCCAGTTACGTCGAAGAGGGAATCTACCACAAAGCACTTGTATTATATCAATTTAAAATTAAATTAATTTGAATGTTTTCCTTCATTTTGTAAAAATGTATTGAATGACAAATTATTTCTGCATGGTAAACACACAAGTTTTAATTATACAGTGTCAAAATTCAGTTTATATTTCTTCTGATTTCTTGAAATCTCCTGTTGAATTTATTGAACAAATAAAGTTTGTTGGTGAAGAATTTTACAGCAATACAAGCGTAAACATTTTTTATCCATCACAAGTTGACGCATCCCAAACAAGGCTGATACAAGTCTAGAAGTATGCATTTCTCATGCAAGCACCACACTTGCCAAGTCGCTAGCCAAACGGCCACACAATGGCAAACAGCGAAGGCAAGTGGAGGTGAGCGCTGCGCTGGCACAGCAGCCATCCAAACAGTCATGCTCGTCTTTATTTGTTCGCACTTGACAAGCGTGTGGAAGCGGCATTATAATTATTCATCGTTACTGTAAATTATCCATATTTTCAAGTAAATTTGTCATTTTTAATTCATAATATTGTAGTTTGCATTCCACTCGTAGTGCTAATATCGTATACGGGTACTATAGATCTATACTAACATCGTTTCACATGAAACATTATAATTCAATCTTCAAATTTAGAATGCAATTACTGATCTAGCTAGATGACTTTACGGAAGAAAAGTACTGTAAGTATTACATTCTTTATCGACTTGGAACTGTTGGTGAATAATCTAATAAGATATCAAAGTACCTTGGTCCTACTACCATTGTTGAATATTTCAAGAGATATAAACTCAAAAACTGGCAAAAAAAAGTTTTCAAGCTCATATTACTTCCCCCAGCAATGTAACAAAGACAACATGGAGGGTTGTTGAAAATACTCTGGGTAATAAAAGGTCGAATTCATGTCCTGTGCTCAATATGGGCTCCAGTATGATCTCTGATCCACAGCAGGTAGCAGACTCATTTTATAAGTATTTTAATACAGCTGCTGAAGAGCATATAAGCTTGTCTTCAAAGAACTCTGCAGGTAGAAGGAGATATGAAAGGGTCTTTGATGCTCTTCATAATGGATCTATATTGACTTTTCAAATTCAAAGAGATAACATGTGTTGAAGTACTCACTATTATCAATAGATTGAAAAATGGCAAGTCATCAGAGTGGGACGAGATTCCACAATTTGTTCTGAAACGAACTGCTCTCTTATTTCAAAAACACTCTCACATGTTATTAATCTTTCATTTAGAACGGGTGAATTTTCTGATTTGCTAAAATTCTCATCAATAAAGCCAATGTATAAAAAAGGTGATACATAGGAGATGTCCAAATTCAGGCCTATTTCTCGGTGTACTGTGTTTCAAAAATATTTGAGAGAACAGTTCATATTCAGTTGAATTCTTATTTTATCTAAGGCCTTTGATTGCGTAGATCATGATCTGCTCTTGTGTAAGTTGTGGCACTAATGGTGTGAGGAGAGTCGAATTTTTGTGGTTACAATCTTTTTGCTCGGTAGAAAGGGTCTCAGTTGATGCTGATGGCATGGTTTACAACTCTTTTTGGCTGGCAATGAATCATGGTATTCCACAAGGACCAATGCTTTATCTGATATATGTAAATGATATCTCAATGTTTGTTAATTATGACCTCACTTTGTTTGCTGATGATAGAATCGCACTCATAAAAGGTGATGATTTTGATTCTCTAATTAATGGAGCAGAAACCTGTTTGACTGAGCTTAATAAGTGGTTCAGTTATAATGGTATGTCATTGATTGAACTCTAGTAAAACTAAGTTAATGCCTTTTCTTGCTCGAAGGACTCAGGGAAATTTCCATGTAAAACTTGATTCCGATACCACCTTGAAACCCTCAGATGCAGCCACTTTTCTGGGGTTATTAGATAGCGATATGAAGTGGAAATCACACTCTTCTAAACTTTTGAAGAAGCTGATTAGAGCAACCAGGGTTGCTGATACAAGAACAGCTTCAACTGTGTATGTGGCGAATCATCTGATATTTTCCACCTGTGATTAACAACCTGTTTTCAACTTGCATTAGTTTGTTTATTAATTGCATCAGTTTATTTAATATTTTCTCAGTTCAATTTTGTCATCTCTAATTTAAAACATCTAATCATTCATCCAGTTTTACTTAACCTATTTTACATAGGAAATCCACAAACTAAATTTCCTATATTGGTGACCCCGACGTGATGGACAGCAAGCATTTTTACAGATATTTCTCGTGAGTAAAGTTACCTAGATACGTTAATATTAAGCTATCTTCTACGATGGATGAAGAACAAATTTCTGCTCGACGTGAACAGTTTACAATTCACAATCACAGCATCAATTGGATAACTTTTGCCGAGAATTTAAAATTCTAAAAAAAAAATATTTTTAAAACTTTGATTAGGCTAACCCATAAAAAGTTTCCAAATACCAATTCATGAAATTTTGCATTGAACACTTTCAAGTTGGTTTTTAAACATTTTTTGAAGATGGATAGCAAGTTTTAATTTCTACAAAAATGAAAATTACATTTCTGAAGCATGAATCAAGTAGTGAACATAATAAAAAGAAAACATTTTTTGAATACCGCCAAACATTTGGACTGGGAGAGAGCAATATTTCTTGATGAAGCATGGATAAATGACAGTACTTCTGGAATGGTAGAGATGAGTAAATATTCAAGGATGAAACACTTGGTTTATTTACTGATGCTTCTAACCACTCAGTTGGAGAATGCTTACAACTGGTTGAAGGTGTAGGCAACCTCTTGCTTTCTTTTCAAAAAAAATATCTTTGAAAGAAAGTTGCTGGCCAGTATACTATCGCAAGCTACTTGCTGTTTATGTAGCGGTACAGCATTTTCGCCACCGCTTAGAAGGACATCCCTTCTCTATTTACACAGACCACAAGCCTTTAATCTATGCTTTTCAACAGAACCGTAAAAAACTTCTACAAATTCAACTAAACCAATTATCATTCATCTCCGAGTTTTCAACAGATATACAATATGTCAAAGGCATCCAAAATATTGTTGCTGATACACTTTCACGTATTGAAGCTATTAATACAACCCTTGATTATGAGTTATTGGTCAAATCTCAAGAAATTGATGAAAAGCTTAAGAAACTAACGCCAAAGAATTTTTCTCTCTCATTGGAACATGTACCCATTCCCGGATCACCAATTACCGTGCTCTGTGATGTATCTACAGGGAAACCTTGACCGTTTCTCATGTCGTATTTACGCCCCATTCCAGCAACAAGACATGGTCAGCCAGGCGTCTTTGTGTTTTAAGAACTGTCCACGTGTAGCCACGTTTTTTGCGAGAAGGACCATTAAGGGCACTTCAGCCACCTTACACTGGTCCCCATGAGGTGGTGGACAGAGACGATAAAACCTTCACATTAAGGATTAATGGTAAACCCACTAAGGTTTCCATTGACCGGGTGAAGCCAGCATACATCCTTCAAGACGACTCACCTCAGCCTTCCCACCCTGTTCCAGGAGAAAAAGTGAGCTTCAAAATTTCGGATGGCCAAATCGTCTGCCCGGTGGGGGGGGGGGCGTAATGTGGCGAATCATCTGATATTTGCCACCTGTGATTAACAACCTGTTTTCAACTGGCATTAGTTTGTTTATTAATTGTATCAGTATATTCAATATTTTCTCAGTTCAATTTTTTCATCTCTAAATTAAAACATCTAATCGTTCATCCAGTTTTATTCAACCTATTTTATCATAGGAAATCCACAAACTAAATTTCCTAAATTTATGTATCATTCTCATTTTGTATCCCATCTCCACTCTGGCATTATTTTTTGGGGCAAGACGACTGAGTTTGAAGCTATTTTCAGGGCTCAAAAGAAGGTTTTGAGGCGAATCTTTGACCTGACAGATAGGTGTTCTTGTAGACCCATATAGGGAACATTGTTTTCTCATGGCGCCAGCTATTTATGTATTAGAGCTGGCTCTTTTTGTGTTAAGAAACAGAGACTGTTTTAGGGAGGGACAAGTCTCAAATATTATATAACACTCGATTCAGGGGGATCAGCTATACAGAGCATAGACCAACTCTACTGGAGAAAGGCCCTTATTGAATTGGCATAAAAGTTTCTACGCCCTACCACAGATTATCAAAGAGATTGTTACTCCTGGTATATTTAAGAATAAATTGAAAGCTATTCTCGTGAGCATATGTCCCCATAAAGTTGATGAGTTTTTCAAGAAAATTTCATCTACAGCTTGCTAATATCAGTAATTTTACTGTTAGTGATTTATTTGTATTATAGGGTATAATTTATCATTCTTTTTTTCATATTTTGATTCCATTTAGAATAGTTGTGACATTTCATACATCACTGGAGCTCTCCTCTGCTATGTGGTTTTATGTGAAATTATAAAATAAATAAAAAAAGACCACTTCTGCAACAGTAATTACATGGTGTCCGGACTCGTTTCAAAACACTCGCCAGCATCTACAGTGTGCAAAACAAAAATCTTGAAATTTACCAATCATGTAAGTATAATAGTCAAGTTGATGCGTATTTACCTTTGAGCCCGTCATCTTATTCAGCATAAATGCGCATTGAATAATAATTGTTAAGTCTAATTTGAAATAACTTTTTGATCATGAAAAACGTCACTTGAATGGGCTACTTTTTTACAAATTGATATGAACAATCATATGAAAACTTGTAGTACCCTTTATTATTTAAAATAATTATTATTATTTAATAATATAATAATAATAATAAATAATTATTATTTTAAATAATAAAGGTTACTAAAAGTTTTCATATTGTTCTTATTAACTTATTGCTTGCATGCTAGCTTTTGCAGCAGGCTTAGTCGAATTATCTTCCTGCTGAGGAGACTGGTTGACTGCGTACAAGATCCTTTGATGCAACAGGTTTTCTTTACATTTTTTCAGTCATGTTGCCATGGCATTATATGTTGGGTCATGCTAAAAGTGTGAACAATGATTTGTTGCTGCAAGAGCTGTGAGAATTGTTGGCTGACTGGATCACTGCAAGCCACTTTGTTGAAAAGAGGATAATGACAGTGTATAATCTCTACATCTATTAGAGTCCTTTGTCTGTGAGAGAGAGTCCTAGTCTTCATTGCTATATATGGGCCAACAACATCCATAACACAACAGCCATAGAACCACAACTTTTTTGTCCCAAGAGTGCGGCTGATAATGCAGCACGAGTTTCTCAATGACTGGAATAAAGTTTTTCAATAAATTATAACTGAGTGTGAGACAATTGCCATTAACAAAAGAGTCAAAGACTTCAGTTAAAATACTCAAAAGCACCCCAAAGTCCTGGCTGACAAAACTTCCTTTTATAAGGGTTTCAATAGAGTTTAAAGAGAGCCTGTAACAGAGCCTGGGTAAATTTTGAGGTCTTACACTATCATAAATTGCTGTTAGAATTTATGAATTATTATATTTATTGTACAAAACTATTAGTAAAAATTTATTGGAAATTTATTTTTATAACCTGACGATTGTATTATCACCGAAACTAGTAGTTATAATTTGTATTTTTATTCTATTATTTTATTGATTTCAAATGGTACTATAGTTCTTTTTTATATATGCTGTTAGAATATTTACCTTCTCAACTGCTGTACTTTATTTTTAACTGCTTAGCTACTTATACCTACTTGATTACTTAATAAGTTACTGTATGTTCAAACATTGAGATTTTAAAAATTGTTTATTTTATGTATTTATGATTGTTATTCTATATTTTGTAATTACTTTCAAATGTTTTAACAGTAAAATATTTTTGATTTGAATGGTTTTAGATGCGAAGGAATTGATTGTTTTAGTTAAGAAAGTTGAATTAAATATAATCATGCAAAACTTTGAACTCTAATCAGGATTGACTTTAAAAAATCTCCAAGTACAAGTTCTACTGAGATAATGCTGATCTAAATAGTAAACCACTTTAATGTCATCAACCTATTCATTTTCTAATTTCATTTTTCACTTCCACTCGATCATTATTAGGCCTACTTACCAAAGTTTCAACTACAAGTCTATTTACAGGAAATGATAAAAATCCATTAGAAACAACTACTTTATTCGACTACGTTTTATTTCCAACGATTGATTGATCATAAGACAAACAAACATTCATCTTTGCACGTAGCTATATAGATTTTTAAATCCAAAGCAAGCCCAACATGGACTTTTATTTGGTAACATTGGTAACTACACAAGCTCCAAATGAGAAATTAGATTGCACCGGTTAATTTCAATACACAAGACTTAATTTCAAACTTAATTATTTGTTAAGTGATTGGGCACGGTATCTCTGACGTGCTAGACATAATAAGGTAATCGTAGAACATTAATAAATGTTCCGGAATTACAAGTTAACAAAGCTGAATAGATTTCATTTCATGAAATTATTTTCAAATTAAAAATAAAAAATGTTTGTTCTATGAGCCAAATATTACACAAAAGTATAATAATTAGTGAATTAATTGTCGCTATCAAGTACGCCATCTTAGAGGTTAATACACAGCTAGTACGACCGCTTTGTAACCAACCATTCTGACTAATATCGTACATCTTCAAAAGTTGTACAATAAGTTTTTATAGCGCGACTCTTTTATATACAGATTACCGTAGAATAACTTCTACTTTTTCCATTGCTCCTTCTCATAATCGTATTCGGAAGCGAGACCTTCGATGATATTGTATTCCATATCCAGCAAACGCTGCAACTGCGCAGTACGAGCATCTTCTTGGAAACTTCTTGGGAATTTAGGTCCAAAACCTAAAAAATATATAAATTGAGTTATCAAGAGGAATAAGATTGATTCATTTTAATCGAAGGTTAATGCAAAATAGGAGAGATGAGAGTGAACAAGAAGTAAGTGTATCATTCGACATCACTGATGACGCTGTAGGAAAAGGAGAGAACATTTCAACAGTGTGCGTTAACAGTCGGCCATATTGAATTAGGTCTCATAAGATCAATGTAATATTTTGGAATACATAGCACCCTTATATTTATGGACAGAAATTCACGTTCTATATTATGTCATTGGAAAGAGAATTTAATTCTTCAGGACAATAATTATAATTGTTTTTACGTTTATAATTTTTAAAATAATTGATTAAAGCGAAGATAAACTACTCAAAGTTCTTCAAGCTCTTCAAATTTAATTCATCAAATTGAAAACAATACAATGTATGAATCATAAAAATAATAGATAAGCAGAAATTCATAATAAGATTCCAATCAACACATAGACTATTCAACTAAAAATAACTCGTTATCAATCTGACAATGACAATATTTATCTCTTGAGTTTGATTTAATTTTATTGTCAATTTTTGTAAATTTTACCATAGGCAACAGCCTAGTAACAATTATCAATAAATATATCTATCTATCTATATCTAATGCCAGCAAAAAGGTTTAAACATTTTTTAAATACTTTTAGAATAAATATTTAAAATTTGAGAAAGCTATTGTCCTGCTACATTAAATACTTCATGAAATGTATTTTTTCGCGAAAATCCTATGTGAACTGTAGACGTGATGTGTTCTAAAAGACCGCATGATTTGACTTTTTACATTGATGTTATGGTATATCAACACAATATGGCCGACTGCTACTGGCCTCTCTTAATATAACTAGGGATTTGAAGAACGCCGCAATTTCAAAGAAAATGACTAGATATGATAATGAACAGCTAACACTTCAAGAAACAAGAATTTTATTTGCTGTAAAAGATCGCAATAAGCATAGTCAACAATAGAATATTTAAAAACACAATACATAACACTTGGCCACATGCAGGTCGTTGCAGAGTATAATAAACTAAAATGACTTTAAATCAGATCTGTTGGATTGGACTGCACTTTCTACAAGGGCCGGAGTAGCCAATTCTCTTTTTTTTAATTATTCTTTATAATTTTGTTCATCCAAAAAACTAAAACTCTCGAGTAAACTAAAAAAACAAGCATAATGCTGGGTTTATTTTTATTCGTCTTTCTTATTCCAAGATTTAATGTTTCAATTTCTAATTACAAGTATGCTTACAAAAAATCCAATTAGAAGTCAATTTCTAATTACAATTGCTATTGAACTAAATACTATAGGGTATAGGGTTCAGGGTAATTAGTCTAAGATTATATGGTCTCAAATAAATGGTAAAAAGATAATACAAGGTGCGGCAGAACCAAGTAAGCAATTTTAAGGAGCAATAAAAACTTACTTAGGTCAGGGTATATAACGAAAATGCTTTCTATCTTTTGAATCTAATTACCATTTTATATTAAGTTTTAAAAATGTTATCTTTACGAACTCACACCTAGCACACAAGTCTGACTTTGCTGGCAGTGCCAAAAATTAATATCTATTATAATTTAAATTTGTCTTATGTATTTTGGCGAAATAAATATTCTACTTGTTGAAGACAATTTCCGAAATTTTGCACACAAATCGCAGGGTATGGTATTCTCTTTGTCTGCTGTTTCAACATTGCTAGAACGTGAGGGCGGCCTTTGAAAACCATTCCCTTCAAATATTCCTAAACAAAGAGATCGCAAATGCTCAGATCTGGTGGCCGCACAAAACAACCAACATTACATGTCAAAGAAACTTGGTATCCCGAAAACATTATCTCAAAACGTCAAGAGAATATGCAGTTATGTGAGCAGTAGCGTAGTCTGCTAGCCTTCGAAATTATGGAACTTCGAATCAAAATGCTAAATCCTACTCAAACGCCGGTCTGAAATTAATGCTCAATGCAACAGAACGTTGAACTGCTGTTTCTCACACTCAGCATATTTTCTGACGTTCTGAAGGGTTTGCCATGTCCATGAAGTGTCTCCTTTCTTAGTGCACTACCAGTTTCCTTCAACCAAGCCTAGGATCGAATTGTGATAGCATTATGAAAGGCGAAGTTGCATGAAAAGTTGAATTCTGTCGTCGGAAACCTCGTTGTGTAGCGTACACAGGCTCACTATTTTCAAAATAATCGCGTACGGGAAAACCACGATAATTATGTTGACCACTAGAATGAGGTTAACTAGAAAACAGAAATAGACCATGTGAAAATTTGTAACGCTATCATATAGCTTATGTGATGTGACGATCGAAACAAACTGGATAGTCTGTTCTGCCTATGAAACAATAGTCATAATTCCTCCACGGATAGCCACAATAATAGATTGTAACACTTATGTTTTTAATTTGCTATGAGTTATGATGGGATATTTTGGTAGGTCATCAGATCGGTCATATTTCAATTTGTCTTGCCTATAAAATTAGATGAACATAGCCTAAAAGGTTCTCTTGAATTATGTTTTAAATGTTAAAGAAAAGGTTAAGGAGGTTAGGTTTTTTCTTTTAAATGCAATGTGTTGATATTATTCGAAATGCTTTGATAATTTTGGATAATAAACACGAATAACGATAAGAGGAAATACACCTGCTATTTTGACCAACATTACAAGATTTGATTAATGACTTTAAAGGCCATAAGTCATTGATAATGGCCAACAAAACCATTGTTCTTGGGTGCATGGTATTTTGGGTCAGTTGCACGTTGCACGAAAATCCAACTGAATTAAAAAATCGTAAAATAACGTCATTGTACTGGCGTCAAATTCTTTAATTGGCTCTTGCTGCAATGGTTATACAAAGTGGTGCAGAGGAAACGCATGTTTTTTGAACCGCTAGTACTCGGCGACGGGAAGGGGTATCGCCCTTGAACGAATGTTGGCAGACGACTCATACTATGCCATTTCAGGCGCTAGTGTGTTCGCTGTCGGGCAGTTCTTTAGAAACAATGAATCTGTAGCCACAGTGCAACGCTTTTACATCAATATTTTAGAGTTGGACGTCAAGGAGCAGCTGATCGAAATACTGTTACTCCGATGGGTTGCAGCGTTTAGAAGTTACTCCGGAAAATGTAGATCAAATGTCGTATAGTCGATCGTCTAGGACTAGTAGCAACTGCCGTTCTGACTCGGTCTACACTTTCCGGAGTACGAACTGAATGGGGAAGACCAAGAGGTTTCTTTTTCATCACAGAGCCACTACTTCAAAACACTGTAAACCCATTGGAGTACAATATTTCGATCAGGCACTGCACCTCGACGTCCAACTCTAAAATATTGACGGAAAAGCGTCGCACTGTGACTACAGATTCATTGTTTCTAAAGAACTGCCCGACAGCGAACACACGATGTTGTATGTTCCAACGCTCCATAGCGACTGAAATGGCATAGAATGGGCCGTCTGCCAACATTCGTTCAAGGGCAATACCCCCTCCCGTCACCGAGTAATAGCGGTTCGAAAAACATGCGTTTCCTCTGCACCACCTTGTATTATTAGGAGAAATCGTTTTAAGGTGGTTGAATTTGAATTCCTTCAACTGATCGTAACTTATTATTTTTGTCAACTACTGAATCTGTACGGTTGCAAAGGGCTCCGAACTACACTATCAGATACAAATTTATGTTTCTTAGAGACAAACTGCAAAAAATTTGTCTACCAGAACTGAAAATCCATCCTATAGAATGCATAAAATTGGTGGAATTGAACTCGAAAAGTTTCAAATCTACATGAAAAAGGAGATAAAGATTGAGCATGTACTTTACAGACAAATAGATATCATATTGAACAAATTATTTACCGAATTGTTTGGTGAAGTAGAGACACCAAATTCCTAGAGAGACAAAGATGAGTGAGCATCCGAAGATGGATTTCCACTGGCCGGTGGGAGCTTGGAATTCAGCAAATGTCTGACAGAAAGAGGCTCTGTATAGAGCTTTCTTCTCCTCTTTGGTAAGTTTCTTCCAGTCACCCTTCTCTTTCTCTTTCAAAGCCTACAAACAACAGAATTGCATAACTAACTATACATAACTAAGTTGATAACTGATGAATACATGCAAACAAAAAATGTATTTGAATAGAAAAATCTTATGCCGAAAACAACTGTACAGTTCTAATCTTACTAATGATTTTAAAACTCATACAATTTTTTCTGAGAATGATGCCCACAAGAGCCCCAGGCTTGTGCGTGGGTGATGGGTGTGAAGATGATTATGATAATTATGACAAGTAAGTGGATCTTCATTGAGTAGTTTCTGAACCATCAGTTAGTGGGACTTCAAGCACACTGATAAGATATCACGCTAACCACTAAGTTAATAATATTGCAATCGCTCATAATTTCCTCCACTATCTGTATATGCTAGTAATCGATTGAATCAGGAGTCACCATCATGTTCACAAGTTACATATAGTGTGAACGATGTAAAGTTTACAGTACTTAAACCTATATGAAAATGTGAGTTTCAAAGTTTTCAATAAAGTCTCACATTGACAAGTGTTAGCCGGTGTAATGCCACACTATTCAAAGGAAACATTAAACACAAAACTATTACTTCAATCTTTCCTACAGTTTTTAAAGCTTCAATATAACTACCTATATTACCCCATCTACAGAACAAATTATATGTAAGTAATATTATTCCGATGTTTTTTCAGCTATAAAATATCTATCAATTTTAAAATTTACACTGCAATGTAATTACATGTGCTTACAAAGTATCAAGGTAATCCCAGTACGATTAGGATATTCTATTTTCATTCGCCATTGAATACAAATCTGTACAATAGGCTTTGTCATTCTTAATCGAAACGAAATTAGAATGAAGTATTTCAGACTATCCAACTTCATATAACTTATTGTAAATTATAGAAATCTAACTAGACATATTGTAATCTTTATTATTATTATTATTTTATTATTTCTCTCTGTCATGTAACCCATGTCAGAGGTATTTATTAAACATGGAAAAAACATTTACAATATTGAAAAAAGTCCTTTACATACTTGGATTAATTTCCTTAAACTATCGTGTAGCATCCCACTATAGAGTCTATGTGTCGGGATGCATTCAGTCTAAATTCTAAATTTAATATTTTATAATACAAATGAATTTTTATACAATACATTAATCTGTGCCATTTCTACCAATAAATATTTCTGTGCTATTTCTTTATAATGGCATCATAGCCGAAACATGTAGTGTCTTAGAACTAGAAGGGTGCAGAATAATTAGTTCAAAAAATGTAATCTATTTATTAACCAGTAACATAGAATGCTCTCTATTTTGGCCTCTAAGGATGATATCACACTCAGCCGGCCAAATGACCGAGTGGGAATACTTTAGCATTGGAATAGAAGAGACCATGTCACACCAGACGCATTCCCATATACTTTATATACACAGAGCTTTTTTCCGATTGTATCGTGTCCAGCTTGGTGTGTTATCTTCCACTGCTCTAAATACTGTTAGTTAATAGACGTCCTTGTAACATGAAAGAACTGTTATAAAAAATTGGAATCTTACAAACTATCTACTTACTTGAATTGCGTCGTCGGGCTTAAATCTGATAGCTGGGAATGGAAAGTCGAATCTATCAACGTAGTTGGGATCTCCATTCATTCCATAACCGACGACCTCTCGTTTGCCGATCTTCTCTAGTTCATAGTCTACAACACCATGGTGCGCACTGCGGGCAATCATGGCACCGGCCACTGGTTTTTTGGTGCTCAGAGCAGCCTTTAGACCACTCTTAATTACTTGACTAGACAGCATCTTCCTAAGCAAACATAACAAATAATAGATTATTAAAAACAGGTTGAAATAAGTCTTTAATTATGTTTAAAAAATAACATAATTATACAAGAGATTCTGCTTTAAATAATAGATACTGTGTAAAATGCGATAATTAATTCTGGGTTTGGAAATGTTTACAAACACAAGTATGTTCAATTTTGCAAACATATAATGAAATACTTCAAAAGGTCACAAGCACTGGTTTGACACAGTTTCACACAAATGCCCCTTCCGTGAGTGGTAATTTGGACGAATATAATATGAAATAATAATAGCATCGTTACTTCTGTCAGTTAAAAATAATTTACTTGGTATTTAGGTTTTTTTATTCGCATGTATGATTAGTATTTTGCCTAGTACCTAGTCAACACCTCTCAAATTATGTATTATGTCAAAAACATTAAAATAAAAGTTACAAGCCACAACCTAATGAAAACAATGATTTTAAAATTAATAATACCGGTAATTATTGGTGTATTAAGAATCGCTCCAAACAAATCCTTTTTAAAGTACATACTTTTTAATGAATCTCGAAGTCTTGTGATTCTCAATTCAACATAGAGCGATAAATTTCAGCTCTAAACTTCATTCCTACCAGTAAGATGCTGGGTAGATGCGTTATTGTAATTGACTGCTGACACTATTGATGAATTAACTGTGATCGAAAACATAGATTACAGTGAAAGTTGGTGAATTTATATTTTTTTAGAAAACAACACAAAACTTAGGATTAAATTTATCTACTCATATGAGTTATTTGAAACATTGAACTGACAGGAGCCGATTGCTGTGCCTATTTTATGTTAAAATGCAAACTAATAATATCAGTAGTCAGCTGGTTATTATTAATCTGTTGCATATCCATAATTTTTCACTATTACTATTAAACTTGAATTTCAAAGCCGGGTCCAGACGCTCAACCATCAGTCTTACCATCAGTCTTTTTGCTCAAGCAAAACACGGATCGTTTGGTTCAAGAAAAAAATTGCGTGCACACGCATCCGTCTTATGTGGTCCGTTTTCCTATTTACCGCAGCTCCACTGCGTTCATATTTCACAATTTTCATCAATTCTTTTCGATCGATTATACAAGCATAGAGTTTATTTTTGTTGCTACTAGCAGTGCCTAGTAGCAGTGTAGCAGTGGAGTCAATCTATGCTCCTTGACATTTATTCACTAGTATAATATTATCATAAGCGTTTCTCTTTTTATCTCCATCACTATACTCTTTACATTTTATTATCCAAAGACATGGGTGTGCTTTGTAGAGTTCAATTAATTCAATAATGAATTCGCGTGGGTATGTGCGCAAATCTGATATAATACGAATAACTATATAAACCAACTAACTGATAAATAACATGAAATAACTAATAATAAGACTGATATATAAATACTGAAAATATATTAATGCTGATTCACCACATACAATTGTTTATGATAATAGCCCGGACACTTGACAGCTCAATATAGCCTACAATCACTTATTGAGAAGTTAATGAATACTGCAATCTGCAATAGAAACCAAGTGAAGTAGGCTACTGTATGTCCTGCGCATGTCCTTTAATTAAACATTGCCAACAAGCTAAGGGTATTGTACTTATACAATACAAGGGTATTGAGTGAAATGATTTTCATAATTTCATGTTTGATATGCCTGCCATCGCCATGACAATGATGTTTGACTTCTGTTAATGACCGATGGAAATTGGGCTTGATATGGCTCATTGAGTCTGAATTGTATATGGTTGACATATATCCGGTAGATGAATAATAATTTATATCGTATTTTTTCGCTGATTCAACTGGATAATGCTATATTTAACAACATAATGACAAGAATATTACTGTTAATCGCTGAATGGCTTTGTTTACATGTCACATCTCGAGACACAGTCGATAAAAAAACTTGCTTATTTTCAAATACTCGCGAGGCATTTTATTAATTTGAGGGCGCTGAATCCGAATCTGAAATCACAATTTCTCTATCTCCATTTTTAAGCGATTTAGATTTTTGTGGATAGGCAAAAGACGGACGGTTTGATGGAAAAAGATTCCAGGCCGATACATTTTAAGTTTGACGACTTATAAGCTTGAACACACATCAGTTTTACCGTCCAGACGCAACGACTTACATGTACTGACTTTTGCTTGAGCAAAAGACTGAAGCTAAACTTGAGCGTCTGGACCGGGCTTAAGAAAAAACTTATGGAGTGAAAAAATGCACTTACATTGGTAGTGACGATCGTTTTGACCTGTTGTTGCTGGTATGATAATAATTATAATTCGACAACAGGTCGAAACGATCGTCACTACCAATGTAAATGCATTTTCACTCCATAAGTGTTTTTTTTTTTTTTAATTCATGGTTATTATTATCAACTATAAGCAGGTGCTATCCATGCTCCACAAATTAGCATGGTCTGTTACATTGCAAAAAGATTTAATTTACTATTATAATTCCATGTTGATATGAAATCAATTATAAAAATTGTGATAATTTACAACATAAAAATTATTCGATTGGGCTTTTATCTTACATAAACTTTGTATCATAGAATGAATAATTTGTTTAAATGATTAAAATTATAATAAATTGATTAATAAAAATGAAAATAGGCCTTTAACCATCCACGGTAAATTAAGGATCTTTATGAAAAATTTAAAGTTAATCAGTTCAGTAGTTCAGGCGTGATGATGCGTCAAACATGTATTGCGTATCCAGTACATGTATATGCCAACTCCTTCCATTATAAATAGTATACATTAGTTTGTATTTTATCATGCAACGGAGCCAGATGGAGTAAAACAATGAGAAGATAATTTTCATTACGTGAATTTTCATTCTAACTTTTTCTATCCAGTGGTGGATATTCCATATGGATGAGCTAGTGAACTGAATGTGAGAGCTATTGTACAGAAAATTTTCTCACAGCCAGGCCTGTACAGCAAGTGGAAGAGACTATTTAAAATAATAGACTATTAACCTATTTCGGACTATGTGTAACCTTATCTAAATTTGGGAGAGGAATAGCACAAGGTTACCTTATTTTTTCTCTCCCTATCATTTTTATGATGTATACTACTTATTGTATCAATAACATAAAATAAAGACTAATATGTAAACAGATAGATATTTAATAGCACTAAAGCCGGGTTACATACACCATTCTGTATATAAAACATTTTGAGTATTCCTATTCACTTGGGTCTAATCTGGGCAACTAGGACCCAGGTCAGAATGGTCAATGTGATAAATTTGATCCCAAAGTTTATGCTGGTTTTTGTAACAAATAACAAAGCATAAGTATGCTGATGCCCACATAAGTGCAAGACTGCAATAGCAGACTGAAGTTGCGTTTACTAGGATACGGCGACTCGCCAAACTTCATTACATTTTATCTCAGTATGAAGAAGATTCACATTTACATCTTCAAGTCTCTCAAACAGAAATCTTAATTTGTTTCATGGCAGTTTATACAAACCAAAGTTCATATCTTATCAAATGAGGCAAGCTGCAACCAATGGTATATGCTGCAGACATTGAATGTTAAAGGTCCAATTCCTAAGGGACGACTATAGTGTGGTCCACGTTATAATGGCAGAGAAGAAAGATAGGAGATAGCGTTGCAGATTCTCTGCTTTCTATAGAGGATAGCTGATACCGGTATATCTGATGTAATATTAAATATTCATTCTGATCAAAAGTCCAACAGTGGAAATAAAGATATAGGTTAGCTTTGACGCATCACATTACTGTACTTTAGAATTGAGTGAATTTACTGATATTATTTCAGCTGATTTGACAATAATTGACCGAAGCGAAGCTGAGGTCTTAGTTTCGACTCGATCGGCGTTTGTCTGTTTGTACCGCAGTTATTGTCCGATTTGGATGAAATTTGGTATGCAAGTTCTTTGAAACAAGGCGCAGAAACGTATGTGTAACCAAGGTGTGACATTTTTGGTAAGACCTCCGGGTTTTTTGTAATATTTAAAAAACCGTAAACTAACTAACTGAAGATGCAGGAATTCATGTTCCTACTTTTTCGCATTCACTGTTACTAGGGCATGGTGTCCAAGACGGTTGGAGCGTAGTTAGATACACTGTGTGACCCAAGTTCAAATCTCGTTCCGACCAGATTTTTTTTGCAGATCTTATTCTAATAATATATCATTATAAAATTATTATTATTACTATATAGAATAATTAAATTGAAACATCTTATTACTAGTAGTTCTGCGAACAGTAGACCTCGCTCATGAATAGCCTACAACTTTCAAACTAATGAGAAGGGCCATTAAGAAAGTACAGTATATTGTGAAGATTTATCCATGTCATCTATTATTTTCTCCAATGAAAGTGGAAAGTTTTTCCAGGGACACCGGACTTATAAATGTCTCTCAAGGAGGTACCTTCAAATCGTCCACATATTTACAATATTACAATTTTTTTCAACAATTAATGATAAGAAATCGGTCAACTGACAGAAAAATGGAATATGCAGTAGGCAATGTAGACCATGAATCGTCTCACAGACGATAGTGAGACGGAAAATGATTCTAAATAAGATGGGTTTGTTGGTGACAATTACAGGAGGTTGCTAATAATGATTTTCATGAAAAGTGGATTCAATGTCTATGCCTGTTATGCCTATGCAGAATGTTTATGCTCACAAGTCGGTTTCCGATCACATACTAAAGCGAAAACAAGAGCTAACTATATCAATACATGACTATATTAATATCAATACATAAATAGGCCTAACTATTATTATCTATGTTACAGATAACTCAACTATTTTAGTTGTAGACAATATTCAACATCATAAACATTTCTTTAACCTCCAACTTCTTTTATTCATAACTATCAGTTATTATTTAACTGAATTTTCAGTTTATCAGGTACAATGATTATTTTATTCTATGCATTTTTGTGTCGCTCTACTGTGTCAAGTCTTTTGTTTTCCTTTAGGTACTGTATGAGATCGGAAACCGATTTGTGAGCATTAACATTCTGCATAGGCATAACAAGCCATAACATTGAATCCACTTTTCATGAAAAACATCATTAGCAACCTAATGTCATTGTCACCAACAAACTCATCTTATTTAGAATCATTTCCCATCTCATCATCGTCTGTGAGACGATTCATCCTCTAAATTGCCTACCGCATATTCCATTTTTCCGTCAGTTGACCGATTTATTATAATTAATTATTAGAAAAGTTGTAATATATGTTTATATTATAAATATGGAGACGATATAAAGGTACCTCCTTGATAAGTCCGGTGTCCCTGCAAACAGTGTCTCTAGCACTTTCAATGGAGAAAATAATAGATGACATGGCTAAATCTTCACATTAATATACTGTACTTACTGGCCCTTCTTATTAGATTGAGAGTTGTATTCATACAAGACTAGAACTACTAGTATTTTGATATTATTGATCTCTTTAATCTCGATAAAGCAACAATAGGCCAAATTACTATTACTATTATGGTTAAGATGTGGAATGGTCATCATCATCCATTAAATCTTGGGAGCTAAAAATAGTGGTTCAATCTGAGTAATCAATGAACATTGAAAAATTGCATGTCTGAAATAACTAAAATTACTTGAAATTTGAGCGATTCGGATTCTAAAATTAACTTTGAACTGAAAGTGGATGTTTCAAGTTGATATTTCACGCAAAGTGAAGCTGAAATTGGACCTTGATGAAAGTCAAGTGACTATATGCATTAAATCAGATACAACAATTCTCCCATGGCCAAAATAGAAAATAAATAGTTTATGATGTGCATAATCAGTGAAAATTATGAATAAATGAACATTTTATAAACTAAATTTGTCTACTAACCTGAGATACCGTACAACCGCAAAGAAAGGCAGACGATTTTTTCTCGATAATCACGAGCTGAGCAGCTGGACAGTAGCGACACGAGGCGGCGACCTTGAAAGTTTGAAAGGGCATTAAATTCAAAAGAAATTTTTTCAGTGAAATTGTTTTGAACAAAATAATTATAATGTTATTTTATGACCTGGATCAGGATAGAAATATTTTTTTTAGTACATTGATGAGGAATTCAGTTTTCGATTTGTCTACTCTTGCGATAGTCTCCCAAGTCGATAATATTGAGAAGCGCCAAATTCAAAAAGTTCAAAGAAAAATACTGCTCACTTGACCTTACAAAATTGAGTTCAGTATTGAATACGTATTTCTGTTTTCCTTGACTTGTGTAACAATTTTCTACCCATTAGTTCTCGAAAAAACCCATAGACCGCAAGAAAAGCTCGAAAAACGTGTATTTTTTGAAATTCTTAAATAAATTCCAATATAAGTTCAAGTCCCCAAATTTCCAACTTTTAAAAATATTTTTTCTTAATAGCGGATTTTCCGTTGAATTTTTTTTCGCAAGTACCGTATCATTTTGACCCCAATAATTTCTTAGCGACGACTCAAGCCACAGCGGTTGGAGCACATAACGTATAAATTCATTAGATTCTATGAATTTATTATTATTATATGAATAGTAAAAGCAATTTATATAGTAGCCAAAACTTCCAGTTTATATGCAGCCATGATGTTCATACAACATTAAAATCCAATTAAATATCAAATCTTATGAATTTATAGGTTATGTGCTCTAGCCGCGCGACTTGAGTCGACTCTTAAGATGCCTACAGATTTACGCGCCGCGAACATGAGCAATTTACTTTTAATCAGCTGATGACAAGCTTTATATATCTATATCTTATACCGTTTCTGTAAAAATACAGAAATGGACAGCTGATTAAAAGTGAATTGCTCATGTTCGCGGCGCGTATCTGTACGCACCTTAAGGAGTTGCACGTTGTACTTTTAGGGATTTAGGGCCGGTTTTCGAGCTCGGGATCTCTAAGTTCTGGACTTACAGAGTCCATGACTTAAATAAGCGCTCGGGACCTCGGGTCTAAATCGACTTTCTGAGTCACGATTCTATCTTCTAAACTCCGGGGTCTATTGAGTTCTCGACTTATTTGAGTCCAGGACTTTAACGCAATAAACATAAAATAGGAAATTCACAATATTTTGCTGTTGTATTGTTGGCATTATAGCAAAACGAAAACAGCTGATTGCAGCGGGATAATTCAAATGAGCATGCTCTCCAAATTATTTTGTAAAAATACGTTTTGATTTCTTTGTAGGCCTATTCAAAGCAAAACCTAACCTTTTGAAACATGAATGAATAAACATTTCATTTCAAGTTATGCTATTATTGATCATTGATCCTAACCAATGATTTTGAAATAAAAATTTCATTAGGCTATTGAGTTTGAGAACGTATTTGTTTTGAAAAAATGTAATAATTATTTATTATTGTTATATTATTATTATTATGTTGAATATGACATTGATTAATATTCAGATTGGAATATATATTCCAAGGCAATCTTTGTATTATTTAATATTTTTCTCGAACATTTTTACGTTATGTCAGTCGTAAAATAAGGTTAGTTTTTTACATGTAATTCTGATACAATTTTATTTCAAAATAAACTTGCAAACTATGAATTATGAATTTAGATGGACTAATCCAAATAATTTAGGTATTACATGACATCTATTTGGCTTTTCATCTACTTCAAAACAATAACTGAATTGTGTTTGCTCAGTTAAGTCTAGAACTTGAATACTTCATACTTACTTAGCCTACTTCATACTTGTCCTTCGTCATTGACCAGCTTCCTGGATGGACGGCGTCATTTTATATTCAGACCTAATTTGGTCGTCGTTGATTATAAATTTTTTTACAAAACTTGTCAAACATTAATGTTTTTAAAGCTTAAAAATAGATCGAGATGGTCGGTCGGAATCTAAATCACTTGAATCAAATTAAAGACTTGTTGGCCTCAAAGTGAAAGTATTCAGCCACAGAGTAGAATGGCATCCCACGCAGCCAGGCTCTAATCCTTTCATCAAAACTTCTGTCATCCAGATCCCTCACCATATCTAGCAGCGCGTTGAACATCTTCTGTGCCAGTACAGGGAAACAGTCTCTTTTCTTGTTCAATTTGCAGAAGGGTACATCAATTTTTGCTTTCCTTCTGGTATTATACGAATGCTTATCGGCTCTTCTTGTCATTGAGTGATAATGACTTTTTATGTGTAGCAAGGAGAGCAGAATATACTGGTTGAACACCGTATAGATACCCAGTCTGATGAAGATCGGCCGACAGTGATCAAGGTATCCGGCTGAGTCCAAAATTCTTAATGCCTTTTTCTGTTGAAGAAGCACATCATTACATCCGGGCGCATGTCCCCACATCTGCATTCCGTAGATAATATGGCTGTGGAATAAGGCAAAGTAGACTTCAACAAGATGCTTCCTTGAAATAAGAGGCTTTAGACGTCTAAGTAGAAATATTACCCTGAATTTAAACCCTACCCCAGTCGAGGGTTTAAAATCACGCTGTTTTAAGTTCTGGACTTGACGATTTTTTATAAGTCCTCGACTCGGAAAGAGACGAGAACCTAATTCAAGTCTTGGACTTATAATTAGCCGTTCACTCAGAAAGCGAAATTATAAACTCCAGGGTCTAACGTGATCTCTAAACTCCAGAGTCTATTCAAGTCCTCGACTACGTTAACGCTCTGACTCGGAAAGCCAATTTTCTGACTCCAGAGTTTAAAGCCAGTTAAAGTCTAGAACTTAGTTAAATCCCGAGCTCGGAAACCGACCCATAGACACACTAAACTCTACCGGTATAGGACATGCATGATACACAAATGTTGTCATACACATTGTTGCGTCACCACAGTGAAAGGCTTTGAGCAAAATTTTTCGAAGTTAGGTTTCTGTATCTCCGATTTTATGTTGTTTATTTTTTCTCCGCTGATCTGTTTGATGTTAAATTATTTTGCTATCAGTATAATTTGTAATTTACCAGTGGTTTATTTATTGTTAGATGACTCTCGTTGATAAAAAAAGCATGATGAACATGAGTGTGAGTGTGAGTGTGCATGATAAACATGCTTAGCCCAGTCGCTGGCCCAGCCTGTAGCCTGCGACTTGCCATCTCGCCAAGTCGGCCATCAAAGCTTGGCTGCGTTGGTCTTTCCATCCACTCACACTGCGTGCCAAATCAAGGCCAGCAACATATCCATGATAGAAATTGAAAATATCAACTAAAATGAACACAATAAAAACCAACATAAAAGTAACTTAATAATAATTTATGACAATTAGGCCTGTAACTACTAAATTATGCATACACAGAAAACAGAACGCATTGGTTGACAAGTGTGGATGAGTGCTTTGTCAGTGCTGGTTTTCACTGGCCTATGCTGAGCTGGCCTCCGCTCGGAAAAAATCGGAGCGATGGCCAATGAAGACCAGTGCTGGAAAACCTTCCATCCACACATTGGCGCTGGCCGACGTTGGCTTTCGTTGGGTCAATTCTTTTAAATTCAAAATTTCTAGCTTATATATATTTTTGGACGAAAATTTAACTTGATTTTTTTTACAGTCGAAACATAACCTATTTTACTGGACATGTTATTAATTATCAAAATTTGGGAATGGAATAATTTTGGGCCAAGCCTGTTGTTCCTTCCCAATCATATTTATATGATTTGAGATTGAATCCACAAATAAGTAAATAAATATGTATATGCGGCATAAGGATATAATTTTATCATTCAAAAATGTACTTTGTGTATTCATGAATTGAAATTACTAGTTGGAGCTTTATAAAAATGATGTTATATATTTTTAGAGACCTAAAGCCTTAAAGCTGAAGGGTCCTTATTTAATTAATTGATCACGGTTACCAGGAAAATTGTAATAAATTGTTGTTCCTTCCGGCAGAGAGAATGGGGAAATATATTGTAATCCTATTCTTTTTGCTTTTGGCAACCCGTCGTCATGATTGCCTCTGACTCTGTTGCCTAGTTTAGTTGATAGTAGCCCGTGACACATGCGTGGGTTTCTAGTATGAAGAGCAATGATGAAATGGATATTATTTCTCTGTTTCTATGGAATGATTGTAAAAATACTCTAGTGTTAGCGAATATGATTTTGATTGAACTTATACGGTTACTAACTCAAGACAAATTCAAACAAGTTATCAAGTAATATCACATTCTCAATTTTAATTTTTTCTAATAAAAATGTCGCAATCCAAGTTATGATACAAGTTGAATAGAATTTAATTTAAATAACTCGATTGGAATTTCAGGCGCCCCTAAATATTTGAAAATAACTTCAGCAATACGAGTGAAAAATGATTATAATGATTTAAGAATGATAGATTACTACAATAATTCAGTATCATCAAACACCAATGGAATTGATCAAGTTTGGTTGCATACGCATATGCATTTTGTTTTTGTCACATATAAATGTTGTCTTGTATTCTCTGGAGAAAAATAAAGGACATTTTAATACAGATTATATGAAGTATAATACATAGAAGTGATAAGAATCACAAATTATACAAAGTGTAATTATTCATTTTTTTATGTAGCGTATGGCAGATACACAGCAAATATATAGCTCATCAGACTCAAATGCCTAGATATACACTGTATATTTCCAAATTCTTTGAGATGTTGTGTAGTTTTCGGTCATGAGAACATGAGAATTATAAGAACAAAGTGTTATGCTATAGATTATAATATATAGTCACATTTCCTACAGAATCATATGCTGAATTAAAAACTCAACTCATTCACTGCCAGTGTTTAACAAACAAGGACTGTTTAATAATCATGAACACCATATAAAGTTTTATATTTTTTATGACAAAATCTAAAAAAAAAATGAATTAAATACTCTATAAATCATACTTTATACAACTTTCTTAAAGAATTGATTTCCCACTCGGTAATACCATCCTCTGCGAGATCTTGCTGGCATCCTTGCATAGATGCCAACACCTTGTCAAAAAGTTTCTTGAGATCTTCTTTTTCCACACGGCTCAAGAATTCTAGACTCAGGTTGAACCTAAAAAATTGTGGCATAGATGAATTATCAGCAAATAACTATGCAATAATTTCATATAAACGACAAATACTCTAGTCAACCGCACGAAAATAGTCCTATTGATACAGAGGAGTGCAACGTTGTCAAATAAAAGTTGATCAGCTGTGGACGCTGATTGTAAATGAGAATTAATTAATATTTGAGTAATACGCCTGACGAATTGGCAACGTCTATGGATGCGGAAGGGTGAGGATGTAGCCAGGCGTTCCTATTTCCACTGCAATTAATAATTCAGCTTACAACTTGTTTGTGATTTGTAAAATGATAAATTACTACAAATTTTGTTCTTATGCACTTCCCACAAACGAACGATTGAGCCTCAAGTTAAAGTAGGATCTCGCTACGATAGTTCATAACTATTTAAGAATAATTATTAGTATTCTATCATCACATTGTGCTAAATATGTTTTTACAATACAACAAAACTTTTTCGATCTTGTATCAGCATTCCTTTCTTGTCTTGTTATAAACTTTTCATAATGTTGCATTGTGATGTAAGTGTGATAATAATAAATTAATAGGCTGAAATCACATGAATACGTTATGATGGTCCAGGTGGGATAGTAATATTAATGGTTTTGAGACAGTAACTTACCGTTGAACTTTGGAGATATGCTCTAAGAACCTGTAGACAGTGACGATCGATTGCGTGGTTCCATGAAAACAGAGCAATGCCTCTATCAGTTCACCCAGAATATCGATGGGCATATCGCTTTTGAAAACATCGGTTAGTTCATCATCGGCTGATACGTATTCTATTATAGAAAACCTGGAATTTTTATGACTTGCGTTAATATTGTATTATATACGATGCATAACATGAAAAATAAAATTGAATGATAAATGATTTCACTGATTCTCAATCCTCTACAATATCTTATGATAATACCAAGCTCTACCAAACCCTCAAGTACAATATCATTCTTTGGCAGTGATATGATAAACCATATGTTTTCGTTGTCATTGATTCATTCATAAATATCAAATGTTGTTGATCCGTTACTAGTAGAAAGTCATGTTCAATTTTATTTGATTAAAGCTCTACAAATGAAGAGTTTACTTATTTCAATTTAATCAAATAAAATGCCGACAAAGAAAAAGACAAAAACGATTGAAAACCGTAACTACGAAGAAGATAAGATGGAATCACATATTGACAAGTTTCTCAAGCCAAAGGAATTATCTATCGACCCAGATTCGCCTACGGCAGAGAGAGAGTGGAAACATTGGAAAAAGACGTTCGAAAATTTCTTAGAAGGAACGACAACCAAAGACAAAATGAAAATATTGGTAAACTTCTTATCACCTGCTTTATACGAAATTGTGGAAAGCTATACTTCATATGAAGAAACTATATCCATGTTGGAAGATATGTTCGTTAAACCAAAGAACGAAATTTATGCACGATACTGCCTTGCTAATGCAAAACAACAAATAGGTGAGTCCATTGATCACTACTATTCTGAACTAAAAAGATTAAGCTTATCATGTAACTTCACTAGAGTGTCAGCCGAAGAAAACAAAAACGAGCATATTAGAGATGCTCTTGTTTCAGGGTTATGTTCTATTGAAATTAAAGAGAAACTTTTTCAACAAGGAGATTTGAGTCTACAAGAAACCGTTTCCCAAGCACGTGTTCTTGAATCCGCAAAAACATATGCCGACTCCTTTAAAAGTACTTGTTATACAAACTCTGTTGAAGAAAATAAAAACATAAGCTTGAGTGAATCTTTCTCAGATGTTAATGCTGTAACCCAAAATCGACAGGCAATTGTAGAGAAATCCGTTCAATGCCAACGTTGCGGATATAAAAAACACTCAAATTCTCAAGAATGTCCTGCAATAGGACTTGTCATAAATGTTCCCGAATTGGACACTTTTCCCATGTGTGTAAAAGTAAAACGCTCAAAGAAAAACTAACTACGTCAACTATTACTGCAGCTGGTATAGCCAGTAATCTTTCTAAAGCTACAATTATTGTTTCGGTGAATGGAATAAATACACCAGCTCTTATTGATACCGGAAGTGTTGCCAGTTTTATTGATGAAAAATTTGCAAAAACAAATAAATTTAAAACTGCATCAGATTCTTGTTTTATAAGATTTGCATCTGTTCAACATAACACCGCTACAAAAGCATGTGTTTATAGCAATATTGTGTACAAAGGAAATGAATACAACAATATTAAACTCTTGGTATTAAAAGAATGCTGTTGCAATGTGATACTTGGTCACGATTTTTTGATGAATCACTCTACAATAAGTTTAGCATTCAATGGTAATAAACAGCCTCTTGTAATAGATAATAATTCTACAACCACACCACCCTTGAAAGATTGCCTCTTGGTGGAGGCCATGATAAAACCATGTTCCCTTTTCAATGACTTGACTCCCGATTGCCACCCAATAACTACCCGATCCAGAAGACACCCACAAGATGACTATGAATTCATGAAGAATGAGGTCAATCGCCTCCTTACAGAAGGAATAATTGAGGAAAGCCAGTCCAGTTGGCGTGCCCAGCCTTTCATTGTAACCAATGGACAGAAGAAACGAATGGTCATAGACTATTCACAGACTATTAATAAATTCACAAATTTAGACGCATACCCTCTCCCATTGATCGAAGATCTTGTAAACACAATTGCCAAGTACAACATTTTAGTACTGTAGATTTCAAGTCAGCTTACCATCAAATACCGATTCTTGAGAATGAACGACATTACACTGCCTTTGAAGTAGGCCGAAAACTTTATCAGTTCAAACGAATACCATTCGGAGTAACCAATGGAGTAGCTGCCTTCCAACGTACAATAAACGGACTTATAGAAAGAGAGAATTTGAACGACTGCTTTGCCTATTTGGATGATGTTGTCATTTGCGGTTCAGATCAAGAAGAACATGACAGAAATCTTAAGAAATTTCAACAAGTAATTGAATTGTATGGCTTGACTATAAATGAAGAAAAATGTAAATTTTCAAAAAAATCATTGAAGTTCCTTGGGTATGAGATAAAACATGGAGAAATTAAACCTGACCCAGAACGCCTTGCACCACTCATGAACTTTCCACCCCCAAGAAATGCTAAAGAAATGAAACGACTCATGGGATTACTGGCTCATTACTCCCGATGGATTAAAAACTTTTCTCAAAAGATTCACCCCCTTGTCCACATACAGAAATTCCCTCTATCTCAAGATCAGATGGAAACTTTGGAATTGTTGAAAAATGAAATTGCTTCCGCGGTACTGCTCTTTGTTGATGAAAATGTACCATTCATAATTGAGACAGATGCATCAGATTTTGCAATTGGTGCAACATTAACACAAAATTCTCGACCAGTAGCCTTTTTCTCACGAACTTTGTCCCAAAGTGAAACCAGGCATTCAGCTGTTGAGAAAGAAGCCTATGCCATTGTGGAGTCTATAAGAAAATGGAGACACTATTTACTACGAAAACAATTCACTTTGATCACTGACCAAAAATCAGTCACATTCATGTTTGGCACTCAACACAATAGAAAAATAAAAAATGAAAAGATACAAAGGTGGCGCCTAGAATTATCTGAATACAAATTCAACATAGTCTACAGACCTGGAAAAGAAAATGCACCAGCTGATGCACTCTCTCGTATATGTATTACAGCTGGTTGTTCAACATTGAACTCAGCTTTGGCAAAATACCATGATGAACTTTGTCACCCTGGTGTAACTCGTTTCTACCACTGGCTCAGAATGAAAAATCTCCCCTATACTGTAGATGATGTAAGGAAAATTTGCTCCAATTGTGCAATTTGCTCTGAAATAAAACCACAGTATATGAAGACAAAAGGAAATCTCATAAAGGCAACAAAACCTTTTGAACGAATTAATATGGACTTCAAAAACAAGAAATAAATACCTACTGGTGATGGTTGATGAGTACTCAAGATTCCCTTTTGTATTTCCTTGTCCAGACATGACTGCGAGAACAGTCATAAATTGCCTGGTCTCATTAATATCAATGTTTGGCCTTCCAAGCTATATTCACACAGACAGAGGAACATCCTTCATGTCAACTGAGTTGAAGAGCTTTCTTGGCTCAAAAGGGATAGCAACTAGTAGATCAACGCCTTACAATCCGAGAGGGAATGGTCAAGTAGAGCGATATAATGGAATTATATGGAAAGCAATAACACTAGCTCTAAGATCACGAGGACTTGATTCAAATCGATGGGAGGAAGTGTTGCCTGATGCACTTCACTCTATTCGATCTCTTTTGTGTACTACAACAAATTGCACCCCTCATGAACGAATGTTCCTACACATGAGATCCTCAACAAATGGACAGTCACTACCATCTTGGCTAATGAGCCCAGGACCAGTTTGGCTGAAGAAAATGAACCGAAATTCAAAGCAAGATTCATCAGTAGAAGAAATATTTATTTTCAAATAGAAATGATTCTCAATTGGAATTCAGGATACATTATATTTCAAAATTCTTTGTTTATCAAGTGAAATAAAAATTCACAAAACTTCAGTACACTTCCAAAGAACTATTAATCTGTATGGAGGAAAATATATTTTAATCTATAGAATTAGTATTTTACTGAACCATCAATAAACATGAATTCCTATTTAAATTCCATATTACGATTTTGATTTGAAAAACATTTGATCTTTTACTACGATAATTTAGCTATTTTCATTTCTTAAATTAGTTATTATTAAGAAAAGATAGAGTTAGAATACTGGCAGGTTAGATTTAAACTGCGATCTCCCATCTGTTGGACGATTGCAGTAACGCTGTAATTTTTATGGCTGAAATATGTTCAAAATTCAAACATTTTAATACCATATGATCAAACTTCATAGAATAATTATTGCTTATTATATGATGACTATCATGAACTTGTATCTGCACTACCATTCTATTTTACGATTTGAGATGGGTTCCAACCAACCAGAAAGTTATTTTGAGGTTCTAAAAAGAATTCCTAGAGTAAATAACTTGAATGAATTAGTTTCTTTAGATATCATTGTGACAACTACTTAATGATAATGGTAAAAAAATTTACTGCGTCAGTAAGCATCACTGTAATTCATTCTACTTAACAAATAAAATTCTATACTAATTACTAAACAAGAAAAATTGAACAGTTTTTATTTTAAAACTAGAAGTAACTAACCTGTACATTCATTATTACATCATCCGAGCAGCCCTTTTCCTTTGCCATGTCAAGTGATACCTAGTTCCATAAGTATCCCTTATGAATGCTTGGCAGCCTTCTCTGAACCTTTCATTGCAATGCCTTCAACAGAATCACTTTGAAGATGAACCTAAAATACAAAATTATTCATTGATTTTCTTTTCACGCAATTAAAAAATACACGCATTAATCATACAATATTATTCAATTCAGAAATTGCACTTTATAGTTGAGAGAGATTAATTGTAGTACTATTTCTCCCCTTCCTTCAATTCTAAATCTATTTCTTCTATCAGTAATCTATGGTGTAAACAAGCGACAAGATTAGTTCATTTTTATGATCTATCTGTAACACCATGTAGACTCTAGAGTATAACAGGTTCCAGCACTGTAAGAATCCGAGTGTGTCCGATAAAGATAGATGATAATCGATTATGAACAAGCAGATAGCTATCAACAAATTCAATTCAAATAACAAACTGTCCAAATAAAATTCTAAAATGTGAGGATGTGGAACGTTTCATCAGATCACAAAGATTACGCTGGGCTGGTCATGTTGAGAAATAATAATAATACTGAGGGTGATGCCCACATAAGCACTTAGGCTTGTGCGTGGGTAATGAGTGCAAGGGATGATGACGACTACTTTTTAGGTTGTCGGGACCGACGGCTTATCGTCTCCTCCGAAAGACGGGGTAGGCCGTATCTATATGATTGTGCAGTGGTCAAAAACGGTTTGGCCCGGTCGAGATTTGAACGCGCGTAATCACTTACTCCAACGAGCCACCCAAAATGGCAGATCATCGAATGCCAAAGCAATTTATAAGGCCAAGATGGAGGGTAGAAGACGACAGGGGAGGCCCCGCAACCGATGGAGGGGTGAAGTGGAGTATGATCTCCGGTGGATGGGGCCAGTTTCATAAAAGTCGCAAGTTACATATTCACCTACGAATTTTAGAGGGACAGCTTATTCTTAATTCAGGCTGAAGTGAAAATCAATGTAATACAATATTCCATGTCTTACTTTTCCCGTTTATTGATTTTACATAATGAAGATATTGCTGGAATAGGGCAGAACAGCATTAACCTATTTTCCTAGGAGAGCGAAATTTGTATATGAGTTTTGGACCGGTCTCTTACACTTAATTCTTAAATTACACCAATACAAACTTCAATAACAGAAACCATAATGAATAAGGGCAAAGCAACACGAGGCGTTTTCTCAATCGGCACGACAGGACAGGAAGCTCCGTTTGCCCGTCCTCTACCGTCTCGTCTGAAAAAATCTGGTGTGGTACACTCACACAACTTTCCTTGCTTATATTTGAAACTACGATCAAACTTCTGTATATGTGTATATATAATTATTGTTTTCAGAGTACTTTTTCCTTAGTGTAAATTGTGAAATTCGATTATTTTTTTAGTCGTAATTTTTTTAAAGTCGTCAAAACAGCTGTTCTACAGATGAAATATCTCGACTATGTGTTATTTTTATGAACTGCGCTACCTACCTACCTCATGCACGAGAAGGAGGTTACCAAGTCCATTTCTCAAGGATGGGGTGGACCCCCCATTAGTTTCTCAGAGATGAGACTCATGGCAGTTGATAGGGCTTATAAATAGCTACCCATGGTATAAATTTGAAGAAAATCGTTAGAGCCGTTTTCGAGAAAACCGTGAAAAACATGGTTTTTTAGTGATTATCCGCCATTTTTCTCAAAAATATTACGGAACTCCTGCAATTTTCTCAGAAATGAGACTCATGTCAGTTGATAGGGCTTATAAATAGCTATTCATGGTATAAATTTGAAGAAAATCGTTAGAGCCGTTTTCGAGAAAACCGTGAAAAACATGGTTTTTTAGGGATTATCCGCCATTTTTCTCAAAAATATTACGGAGCTCCTGCAATTTTCCCAGAAACGAGACTCACGTCAGTTGATAGGGCTCATAAATAGCTATCCATGGTATAAATTTAAAGAAAATCGTTAGAGCCGTTTTTGAGAAAATCGTGAAAAACATGGTTTTTTAGTAATTATCCGCCATTTTTTCCGCCATCTTGAATTGAATTTTATTGAATTTCTTATTGTCGGGTCCTCATGGTATAAGGACCTTAAGTTTAAAATTTCAAGTCAATCGGTTAATTAGGAATGGAGTTATCGTGTTCACAGACATACACACATACACACATACACACATACACACACACACACACACACACACAGACCAACACCCAAAAATCATGTTTTTGGACTCAGGGGACCTTGAAACGTATAGAAAACTTGAAATTGGGGTACCTTAATTTTTTTTGGAAAGCAATACTTTCCTTACCTATGGTAGTAGGGCAAGGAAAGTAAAAACACCTTGTGTGTTTCTAGCTTTAGATAATGTAAGAGGAATAATATTGGTTCATTTTTTACTTAGTTTCCTCTACTTTGTAATTATTGATTATTGTGTCAGCGGCTAATAAGGCAGTTTATTGTGATACGTTTGATATCCATAAAAAGTACCGTACTCAACAAATGTGGACTTATTACGGTATCTTGTAACAGAACCACTCTCCCATAGTATGATTTGGATTAAATTCAGCCAATAACTAACCTATCCTCAGCTGTGAGACACGCTTTGAATTTTCTGACAAATTTTTCAGAAGACAATGATCCATCCTCGGAGCCCTTCGTCACAGTAATCGCTAAATCCTGGAAACAGAGAAAGATTGAGTTTCAACATTTTTCCCTCGGAAGTTTGATTTATCCTAAATCCTCCTTGAATTTTTAGTTTTTAATATAGATTGAGTTTCAATATTATTCCTTCAGACATTTTGTTTATCCTACATCTTTCTTGAATTGTAAGTTTAAAATAATCTAAAAGTTAATGTAGTTATGGAAATTCCGCTTTTACAACAAAATGACAAGAATGACATTCCAATACAAAAATCATTTTTTCCAAGTAAAATGAAGCTCAGCTGGAATTTAGGATACATTATATTTCAAAATTCTTTGTTTTTCAAGTGAAATAAAAATTCAGTACACTTCCAAAGAATATTGATATGTATTCAGAATACATTATAATTCATTCTCATTCACTGAGGGTATATATTATAAGTATATAAATGCTGATAGTTGAATTGGTATAATTGCTTTTAGGTTACGTAATGTTACCTATATAGGGTGTAAGGCGAAAGAAGAATCAGGTGGCCAATTAAATGAGTTGTCTACACGTCTACAGAAAGGATAATTTAGTTGGTGTTTGTAATGGTAGCAGTGACATTTGCATATATATATATATATATATATATATATATATATATATATATATATATATATATATATATATAAGTATATATAAGTAGTGAGGTCCACGTTATAATGGCAGTGGATGAAGATAGAAGAATAGCGATGCCAATTCTCTGCATTAATTAATTATATTTCTACACTGGCAAAAACATAATTGGCATCGTTGTGGACCTAGAAAAGGATAGTACCACCCGCTTTGTCGAATGATAGACAAGGATAGCAAAACCAAAGTTGATCAAATACTGTCATTATAACGTGGACCTCACTATAGAGTGGCAGTGGTATTGCAGCAGACTATTTTCAGATATTGTCTTTATAAATCAACCCATGGAACGATAATTGTTGCATATTTTATGTTTTCTATGACTTCTTTTTGATTATTCATTAGTTGGACTAAAAGTCTATTCTTCATCAAGTTTTCAAGTGCTAACCTCACATTACATAACTTTTACAGAATTCTCAAAGTAACATTCCTGATATTATGAAATATATAGAATATTCTTCAAAGAATGGCCTTTATACATTTCAGTACAACAAATATTTATTTTCAAATAGAAATGATTCTCAATTGGAATTCAGGATACATTATATTTCAAAATTCTTTGTTTATCAAGTGAAATAAAAATTCACAAAACTTCAGTACACTTCCAAAAGAACTATTAATCTGTATGGAGGAAAATATATTTTAATCTATAGAATTAGTATTTTACTGAACCATCAATAAACATGAATTCCTATTTAAATTCCATATTACGATTTTGATTTGAAAAACATTTGATCTTTTACTACGATAATTTAGCTATTTTCATTTCTTAAATTAGTTATTATTAAGAAAAGATAGAGTTAGAATACTGGCAGGTTAGATTTAAACTGCGATCTCCCATCTGTTGGACGATTGCAGTAACGCTGTAATTTTTATGGCTGAAATATGTTCAAAATTCAAACATTTTAATACCATATGATCAAACTTCATAGAATAATTATTGCTTATTATATGATGACTATCATGAACTTGTATCTGCACTACCATTCTATTTTACGATTTGAGATGGGTTCCAACCAACCAGAAAGTTATTTTGAGGTTCTAAAAAGAATTCCTAGAGTAAATAACTTGAATGAATTAGTTTCTTTAGATATCATTGTGACAACTACTTAATGATAATGGTAAAAAAATTTACTGCGTCAGTAAGCATCACTGTAATTCATTCTACTTAACAAATAAAATTCTATACTAATTACTAAACAAGAAAAATTGAACAGTTTTTATTTTAAAACTAGAAGTAACTAACCTGTACATTCATTATTACATCATCCGAGCAGCCCTTTTCCTTTGCCATGTCAAGTGATACCTAGTTCCATAAGTATCCCTTATGAATGCTTGGCAGCCTTCTCTGAACCTTTCATTGCAATGCCTTCAACAGAATCACTTTGAAGATGAACCTAAAATACAAAATTATTCATTGATTTTCTTTTCACGCAATTAAAAAATACACGCATTAATCATACAATATTATTCAATTCAGAAATTGCACTTTATAGTTGAGAGAGATTAATTGTAGTACTATTTCTCCCCTTCCTTCAATTCTAAATCTATTTCTTCTATCAGTAATCTATGGTGTAAACAAGCGACAAGATTAGTTCATTTTTATGATCTATCTGTAACACCATGTAGACTCTAGAGTATAACAGGTTCCAGCACTGTAAGAATCCGAGTGTGTCCGATAAAGATAGATGATAATCGATTATGAACAAGCAGATAGCTATCAACAAATTCAATTCAAATAACAAACTGTCCAAATAAAATTCTAAAATGTGAGGATGTGGAACGTTTCATCAGATCACAAAGATTACGCTGGGCTGGTCATGTTGAGAAATAATAATAATACTGAGGGTGATGCCCACATAAGCACTTAGGCTTGTGCGTGGGTAATGAGTGCAAGGGATGATGACGACTACTTTTTAGGTTGTCGGGACCGACGGCTTATCGTCTCCTCCGAAAGACGGGGTAGGCCGTATCTATATGATTGTGCAGTGGTCAAAAACGGTTTGGCCCGGTCGAGATTTGAACGCGCGTAATCACTTACTCCAACGAGCCACCCAAAATGGCAGATCATCGAATGCCAAAGCAATTTATAAGGCCAAGATGGAGGGTAGAAGACGACAGGGGAGGCCCCGCAACCGATGGAGGGGTGAAGTGGAGTATGATCTCCGGTGGATGGGGCCAGTTTCATAAAAGTCGCAAGTTACATATTCACCTACGAATTTTAGAGGGACAGCTTATTCTTAATTCAGGCTGAAGTGAAAATCAATGAATAATTTTGTATTTTAGGTTCATCTTCAAAGTGATTCATAGTGATTTTGATTCTGTTGAAGGCATTATTGCAATGAAAGGTTCAGAGAATGCTGCCAAGGGATGCTTATGGAACTAGGTATCACTTGACATGGCAAAGGAAAAGGGCTGTTTGGATGATGTTTAATCTAAATTATGAAAATTAATTACTAAATCATTGAAAAGTATATATTCTTGACGAATGAAATATAATTGATCATTTTTAACAAGAATAAACAGTTAATATTTCATCAGATATACCGGTATCAACTATCCTCTACAAAAGGCAGAGAATCGGCAACGATGTTCTCCTATCTTCCTCCACTGCCATTATAACGTGGACCTCACTATAGGACCCTATAGTGTGGTCCACGTTATAATGGCAGTGAATGAAGATAGAATAGCGATGCCGATTCTCTGCATTAACTAATTATATTTCTACACTGTAAAAAACATAATTGTCATCGTTGTGGACCTAGAAAAGGATAGTACCACCGTCTTTGTCGAATGATAGACAAGGATATCAAAACCAAAGTTGATCAAATACTGTCATTATAACATGGACCTCACTATAGATGCATGAGTATTAAGGTTAGTCAGGGGCACTCACAGGAGCCGCTATGATGCAGATTGCTCCACTTAAATTGGGAGGGATTCAAAAAACGTTGGAGGTGGACAAAGTTGATAAAATCAGAGTTTTTAACATGGGGGACTCCATAAAAACATAGAGGTGCTAACTTTGATATGGTTCGTTTATTGCCCACAGGGAAGTGGGTCTTCCAAACAAACAAATATTGCTGGTCGACTTTTGACTTTTTTGCGGTTCTGGTCGTCTGGGTTTAATCAGAGCTTGGGAGGATAATTATTAGCAAGGGTGAGCACCCTTGACCATGAATTTCCATGAATATGCTATGTGTCTGCTATTATCCACAGAATGCTATGAAAAGTAGAATAGCTATCAGAGTTTACAGACTTCTCACATTTTTGAAGAAATCATTCAACTCAAAAAGAATAAAAATAAGTTATAATACATAATTGTGATAATTTCAAGTAAGCTTAAGTACCTACTTCACAAAATGCCATCTTGTGCTCTCAGCATTCTCATTCTTTCACTCATAGTGTGTGATTTATTCCAAAAATGATATAAACAATGACAATAATTTATACAATCCGTGTTACTAATAATACCATCGACACCTGTTTACTGACAATACAAGACATAAGTTACTGGGCCCCATCTGAATTTGTAATAAGATTGTCATTAAGTGCCAGATTTTTAATAAAAGTACATCAAATAACTTACGATAGACCAAACTGATGATCAACTTGAAATTTGGGCGAGAAAACAGAAGATAGTATACACAAACAATAAAAACAAACACTGGCCTTCAATGTTTTGTTGATGTTGCTTGAAGTTTTGATTTTGATTTGATTTCACTGAGATTTCGCTTAGATATAAAAGCATATAGAGGAGCACTCTAGAGCAGAAGAAATCAATAATGGCAAGTCTCGAGGCATGCTAAATGTGAAGTACGGTACTGTGAACACGGGAACACGACGTTTTGCTTTGCTGGATCTTTACACAGTCGACAAAGGTAGCATGCGCTGTAGGTGGATGTATCATAAAATTCAGTGGTGTGAGAAAGTTGGTAATTATAACTCTGGTTACCATATATTAGAAAAAATACTTGTTATATTTTAATACTGGATATTTTTTTAGTAGGATCTTAAAAACCTGATCATGATCCTGAGGCTGAAAAATGAAAAAAATTATAGAAATATTCAGCGGGAAATTCAAATGAAAGCCGAGCTTGACGTTACGACATGATGCTAGTCTAATAAGGGTGGCCAATTGGAAATATAACGACAGGACAAGTGTGTTGAATATGCATGTTTATTTAAATAATTATAAATTAAATATAATATACAATTATTATTATTAATTACAAGTGCATAACAAATTTACACTATGTAAAAGTAAAAATCAGTTGAAGGTTCATATTATGATGAGATTATACACACCAGCAAATAGATAAAACTTTTGGATTGCTGGAGGGAGACGAACCTTGACAATTCTATGAATAGTGGAAGAGCTGACAAATTTTGTATATCATTTAAAAAAATATATAAAAAATAACAATTGGTTTAGAAAGAGGAAATAGAGCAAAAATACTGTAAATACTGAGACAGAAGAAAATGTATTTAAATTCCATCCGGTATCAAGTGACGAGTTGTCAAGCATAATTAAAACCTAAATGATAAAAAAGTGTCGGATTAGATGGTGTCTCAACTAAAGTATTGAAAGAATGTGAGAATTGGATCCATTGATTCATCTTATCAACACCTCACTAGAACAGGGAATTTTTCCTGATTGTTAACTTCAGTCAGAGAATGTGACAACGCGATCAAAAGTACTAGTAGTTCTGCGAACAGTAGACCTCGCTCATGAATACAACTTCCAATCTAATGAGAAGGGCTAGTACAGTAAGTACAGTATATTGTGACGATTTAGCAATGTCATCTATTATTTCTCCATTGAAAATGCTAGAGACACTGTTTCCAGAGATACCGGACTTATCAAGGAGGTACCTTTATATCGTCTCCATATTTACAATATTAACATATATTATAACTTTTCTAATAATTAATTGGTCAACTGAAAAAAAAATGGAAAAATGGAATATGCAGTAGGCAATTTAAACGATGAATCGTCTCACAGACAATGGTGAGACGGAAAATGATTCTAAATAAGATGGGTTTGTTGGTGACAATGACAGAAGGTTGCTAATGATGTTTTTCATGAAAAGTGGGTTCAATCAGGACCTCCTAAATACTAAATATTAAGGAGGTCCTGATTCAATGTTATGGCTTGTTATGCCTGTGTAAAATGTTAATGCTCACAAATCAGTTTCCGATCTCATACCAAAAGGAAAACAAAAAATTGACACTGTAGAGCGACACAAAAATGCATACAATACAATGTACCTGATAAACTGAAAATTCAGTTAAAAATAACTAAAATAATAACTGATAGTTATGAATAAAAGAAGTTGGAGATTGAAGAAATGTTTATGATGATAAAAATAGTCCACAACTAAAATAGTTGACTTATCTGTAACATAGACAATAATAGTTATTTATGTATTGAGAGCGTAAAACTCGACTTTATCGCTGGAATCACATACACATTTTTTCTACAACTGCAGTATTGGAATCCAATACAATGAAGAGTTTTTTAAATATATTATCATAATAATTTATTTTATAATGATTCATATTATTAGAATAAGATAAAACAAAGTATCATTTGCAAGAAAAATCTGGTCGAAACGAGATTGAAACCTGGGTCCCACAGTGCGAGATCCAACGCTCCAGCTCTCTACACTACCGTGAGTTGTTGTTACTGATGGCAAAAAAATAGGAACATGAATTGCTGTATCTTCAAAGACGCTAGATACAAAAAAGTACTTTCGGGATTGAGGTTGGTCCGGGGTTTTTTAAATTACAAAAAACCCGGAGGTCTTATCAAAAATCGTTACACATAAGTTTCTGCGCCTTCATTCAAAGAGCTTGCATACCAAATTTCATCCAAATCCGACAATAACTGCGACTGTAACTGCGGTACAAACAAACAAACAGACAAAAGCCGATCGAGTCGAAACTGAGACCTCAGCTTCGCTTCAGTCAATTAAAATAATGATACATTTTTCCAATATTCAAGAGTGGTGACCCTGAAAGAGTCAATAGACCAGTCACCTAAACGTGATAAGTATAATTTTTGAAAGAGTCATCTTGAATAGGTTGCTGATGTACCTACAACAAATTAATTTCACATGTGATGAACATCATGGCCTCTAAAAAGGAAAATCAACAAAAACTGCAATAGTATCCCTTGAAAGGTTAATAAATATTATGGATTCAGGAGATAAAGCAGCTGCTATTACTGATTTATCCAAAGCTTTTGATTGTGTGAGCCATAGAATTTTATAAGAAATTCTAAAAATATTAGGTGTAAGTGGGATGGAAGTATTATAAATTGGCGTTATAAAGTTCTAAAAAAGGCTATATGATTGATTTCCAAAATATCGACTCCTGGATGTTGTTCTCTTTACGAAGTCTAAGAACATTCACACTTATATGTGAACTAAGATTGTCACCAATCACCACATTTTTCCCTTTGTTTTTTAGGACAGGAAGCACATGAGCTGTAACCAATCTTCAAAAGTCGCACTGTCAATCCATCCTTGCTTTGTCCTATTGTATGGGGCCCTTACTGGACCATTTCCAGTCCATGTGGTCCGCAAATGCTCTTAATTTATACATAATATAAGGAGGCAATGAGTCACCATTGGCATTACCGCAGAACATTACACTTTAGATTTTTTGGAATTCATGATACGTTCAGGGTACTTGCACCGTCTCCGACAAATAACTTTTTTCTTACCTGGGTCATCTGCCATCACGTTTAGTCATAGTTATAAATTGAAGTGTTACGGTGATATAATTGCCAGGGGCAATCGGGCCATAACTTGTATCCTGTTCTCTAACAGATAAGACATCGGTTTTCCAGTGAAATTTTCTTGAATGATAAATCTTATTTTATAACCTATTTTAATAAGGAAAGTGAACATAAGAGAAAGAAAACTGTGAATGGATATCAAACATCATGTAATCATACCTTTTCATAATATCATTATGATAATCATATATCTTCAATGTTGACAATCAACCTAATTTATTTGAATTCAATAACAAGCACAGCATAGCTGTCTTGCTGGTACAGTGAACAGTACCTATGTATGTAAAATGAAACTGTATTACATAAAATAACTGAGTTCTACATACATATAATTATGTCTGAGCGACCATCACTGGACTTTTCTTTTTCATTCAACTCTCCCCTGTTGTGAGTTTCCCAGGATGACTGTTGACCCATCTCTCAGTTACAAATCGATGAATGCCTTGCCTGCTAGAGATGAGCTTCGCGCTTCTCAAGCTCAGTCTCCAAAGCCCTTACTTGGGTTTTTAGTGTAGCATATTCCCTCTATTGGAACTGTCAAGCTCTTCTTCAAGTCTCATGTAGTTTTCTCTTGCAGCATCCATATCTTCTTTCAGTTTGACATATATGTGATGTTACTCAACTGAAAAAGATAATAATATGAATTACTGTATTTGAATTGAAAACCATTTTGAAGTAACAATGAATCTCAATTTGATATACTATCAATTCATTATAAATGTATATTTCAGCACTGTATCAAAAACCAATATTATACAGGTTATCAATATTTTCAAGTTGAAAACCAAAGCCCATGGCACTCTTTTTTAGTGTACGTTGAATATAATGTTACAAAAATTTGTTTCGATACTCTGTGTATGTTAGCGGGTATTTTGAAATATTATTTTAGAAAATTGTAGTGTTACCTATATCACTTCTCAGTAGATTATTATATGAAGTCTCACATATTCTATGAACTATAAAGCATTATCTTTCATAATTATTGTCAACTAATAATCAAAGTTAGTAGTCTACAAAAATGGCTTGTAGATATTAAATTTAATCTTGTCATTCGAATATATAGATTGCCATATTAAGAACTCGGTGGAAGACTTAACAATGTACAAAACAGAAAGAAAGGGTGCCGAAATTCAACAGAACTGACAAAATCTGAATATTGAAGAGCTGATCATGGTATAAACCTCAGCATCTAGAATGGAGATCAGAGGCAGAATGAATAAAAATATGGTTTCAATCATATCTTGAGATCAGTGTGTAGAACTTACTGAAGTGAAGGAGAATGAAATGGTTAAAATTAAATCCCAGAGATCGAAGGTCCAGGCTGGTGTACCTCAGGGTTCAATTTAGGGTACATTACTGTTTTTATTGTATATCAAAAAAGTTGAGTAATTCCAAAAGAGTCAAGTAATAACAGATTTATTTTTGCTGATTACACATCGCTCATCTTAAGCAATTCCTCTTTGAATACTTTAGAAATAAACACTTTTAATGGAGTACAGTCGGTAGTCCAATTCCTAAATCAGAGACGGTTAACAATAAATAGTAAGAGATGCCAATATGTGCAGTTAAAAAGTAAATATAAATCCAATTGAGGAAAGAGCTACAAACGTTTATATAGGAGAAAATCAACTTGATCAGGAAGAAGCAACACCATTCTTGGGTGTTTTATTGCATAGAAATTTTAAAATCCACTTGTAATTAATAATAATAATTGTATATTATATTAAAATTTATAATTATTTAAATAAACAAGCATATTCAACACACTTGTCCTGTCGTTAAATTTCGCTCACAATTTCATCAATAATTATTTTGAATTGAATAAAAATTAAAACATTATTTTATTCAAAATGAAATTCGCTACATCCCAGATGAGATGATGCAGCGATCAATGAGGAATCGCCAACACAGATTTCAAGAGTGTATTCGTTCAGGAGGAAGCCATCTTAAAGAAGTAATTGTCAAAAAGTGATTGATGCTATTAATTATTAATTTAAATTTTATTATAAAAATTTATATAATATTTTTATTTAAATATTATTAATTATTATTTATCAAATGACAAGTCTTGAACTTTACATTAGTTCGAATAAAATCATTTTTGCCCTTACCACTAATGTTTTATGGCGTTTTCAAAAGTTTCCGTTATTCTGTGTCACTCTGTATGAACATATTTTTTCAAACCCAATCAATTTAAGACATACCTGTACTCAATATTTTATAACTCTTTCTCATATTATTTGTAAAGATGATAATAATAATTGAATTAGCAAAAATTATAATTGGTGAGATTTTATGCATCTAATAGAAACTCAATAAATTACTTGAAAATAAATAATATTTCAATATTGTTGATGTTGTTTTCGATGACAAAGCACTTGATAATAACTTTGTTGTTTTATAACTACTTTACTGGTTTAACTTACTTTTTCCTAAAATTAAACGTAAAATTGCAATTTTTGCACTGAATAACATGCCTAAAATGGTCTATTCCTAATAATGAACACGTTACTATACTATAAAATTTCTAGAGCATATAATCCAGATAGAACATGATTAGTATAATATATTCAGTAATTTTAGCACTAGCAATATAATATTCCTTGTGTGTTGGAAGTGAGTTACAGTTGACTTATTATGTTTCAGTTCTAGTCAAGTACAATATAGAATACAATTCAAATTTAGTAATGCTCAAGAAAAGAATTTCACCTTTTATGCAAAAATCGCTAAGGATCAAAATAAAATAAAACTTGAGAATACTACATGATATATGATAACAGTGACAATACAAACTTTTAAAGTGATGTCTTTGAGAATGACAATAGCATAAGAAGCTATTAAGAACAATCAACTGCATAAGGAACTGTCTTTTAGGACATAGCGAAGTCTTGAAGAAATAGTTACATTATTTTAAAAAATACCTATTTGATAATATCTTCATGGCATGCAATTGATAAAAACATCACATCCTGTTTTATGGATGATCTGGCTGATCACAAGTTCATACTTACAAAAATGTTTTTTTAACGGTTCATACGTAGAAATTTACCAAAAAAAAATTATATAATAATTCATTTTTTATGGATACAGTTTATTGTATTTTTTATCTTCTACCACATCTACCTATCTCATTTTTCTACCACAAAACTCTTAAAAGAAATTCAATAAAAATGTTTCATGTAACGGTTACAGAGACCTGATCTAAGAATATTATAATTCATATAATTCGTATATTATCATTTTTATAGACTATTATTTATTAAGATTTAACATAGTGAGCAGGTGTTTCTAAGTTCATTGATTTATTCATTCGGCATTCTTAAATTTGCAGTGATAATCGAATTTGAAGATCTAATTTATCTGGTTGAAATGCGCTGGCCATTGTGATGCACAAAGAACACAGTTAGGTTTACAAAAATTAACATCGTGCCATAGACTATTATCCTATTATCTTCTCTGTTTCATCAGTTTGTGGAAGATTCAAAAATCACGAAATGATATGACTAATTAGTAGACTAAAATAATATTTGCTTTCTCAATACATCTGAGTGCCCTTTTTTGAATGTTGAAGACTCTATTCAAATTTTGTTTAGATGAATTACCCCACACTACAATTGCATACCTTATATGGGATAGTATGAGGCCATGGTAAGCAGTTAGCATTATTTTTTTTATAAACCAGCATTATTTATTATTTAACCTAGCCAGTTGCATAACAAATTTACACTATGTAAAAATAAAAATCAGTTGAAGGTTCATATTATGATGAGATTATACACACCAGCACATAGATAAAAGTTTTGGATTTCTGGAGGGAGACGAACCATGACAATTATATAAATAGTGGAAAAGCTGACAAATTTTGTATATTATTTTAAAAAACATATAAAAAATAACAATTGGTTTAGAAAGAGGAAATAGAGCAAAAATACTGTAAATACTGAGACAGTAGAAAATGTATTTAAATTCCATCTGGTATCAAGTGACGAGTTGTCAAGCATAATTAAAACCTAAATAATAAAAAAGTGTCGGATTAGATGGTGTCTCAACTAAAGTATTGAAAGAATGTGAGAATTGGATCCATTGATTCATCTTATCAACACCTCACTAGAACAGGGAATTTTTCCTGATTGTTAACTTCAGTCAGAGAATGTGACAATGCGATCAAAAGTACTAGTAGTTCTGCGAACAGTAGACCTCGCTCATGATTACAACATTCAATCTAATGAGAAGGGCCAGTACAGTAAGTACAGTATATTGTGACGATTTAGCAATGTCATCTATTATTTCTCCATTGAAAGTGTTAGAGACACTGTTTCCAGAGATACCGGACTTATCAAGGAGGTACCTTTATATTGTCTCCATATTTACAATATTAACATATATTATAACTTTTCTAATAATTAATTGGTCAACTGACGGAAAAATGGAATATGCAGTAGGCAATTTAAACGATGAATCGTCTCACAGACAATGGTGAGACGGAAAATGATTCTAAATAAGATGGGTTTGTTGGTGACAATGACAGAAGGTTGCTAATGATGTTTTTCATGAAAAGTGGGTTCAATCAGCTCAAGTCAGCTCAGCTCAAGCTCAGTCTCCAAAGCCCTTACTTGGGCTTTTAGTGTAACATATTCCCTCTATTGGAACTGTCAAGTCCCTCTTCAAGTCTCATGTAGTTTTCTCTTGCAGCATCCATATCTTCCTCCAGTTTGACATATATGTGATGTTACTCAACTGAAAAATATAATAATATGAATTACTGTATTTGAATTGAAAACCATTTTGAAGTAACAATGAATCTCAATTTGATATACAATCAATTCATTATAAATGTATATTTCAGCACTGTATCAAAAACCAATATTATACAGGTTATCAATATTTTCAAGTTGAAAACCAAAGCCCATGGCACTCTTTTTTAGTGTACGTTGAATATAATGTTACAAAAATTTGTTTGATACTCTGTGTATGTTAGCGGGTATTTTGAAATATTATTTCAGAAGATTGTAGTGTTACCTATATCACTTCTCAGTAGATTATTATATGAAGTCTCACATATTCTATGAACTATAAAGCATTATCTTTCATAATTATTGTCAACTAATAATCAAAGTTAGTAGTCTACAAAAATGGCTTGTAGATTGTAAATTTAATCTTGTCATTCGAATATATAGATTGCCATATTAAGAACTCGGTGGAAGACTTAACAATGTACAAAACAGAAAGAAAGGGTGCCGAAATTCAACAGAACTGACAAAAATCTGAATATTGAAGAGCTGATCATGGTATAAACCTCAGCATCTAGAATGGAGATCAGAGGCAGAATGAATAAAAATATGGTTTCAATCATATCTTGAGATCAGTGTGTAGAACTTACTGAAGTGAAGGAGAATGAAATGGTTAAAATTAAATCCCAGAGATCGAAGGTCCAGGCTGGTGTACCTCAGGGTTCAATTTAGGGTACATTACTGTTTTTATTGTATATCAAAAAAGTTGAGTAATTCCAAAAGAGTCAAGTAATAACAGATTTATTTTTGCTGATTACACATCGCTCTCCTCTTTCATAAGCAATTCCTCTTTGAATACTTTAGAAATAAACACTTTTAATGGAGTACAGTCGGTAGTCCAATTCCTAAATCAGAGACGGTTAACAATAAATAGTAAGAGATGCCAATATGTGCAGTTAAAAAGTAAATATAAATCCAATTGAGGAAAGAGCTATACACGTTTATATAGGAGAAAATCAAATTGATCAAGAAGAAACAACACCATTCTTGGGTGTTTTATTGCATAGGAATTTAAAATGGCATGATTGTTTATGTTTATGGTTATTTATGTAGGATATGTATGTAAAATCTCATAAGGGATAATGTTTTACGGCAGCTTTCTAGGTTAAATAATAAATAATGCTGGTTAATAAAAAAATAATGCTAACTGCTTACCATGGCCTCATACTATCCCATATAAGGTATGCAATTGTAGTGTGGGGTAATTCATTTAAACAAAATTTGAATAGTCTTCAACATTCAAAAAAGGGCACTCAGATGTATTGAGAAAGCAAATATTATTTTAGTCTACTAATTAGTCATATCATTTCGTGATTTTTGAATCTTCCACAAGCTGATGAAACAGAGAAGATAATAGGATAATAGTCTATGGCACGATGTTAATTTTTGTAAACCTAACTGTGTTCTTTGTGCATCACAATGGCCAGCGCATTTCAATCAGATAAAGTAGATCTTCAAATTCGATTATCACTGCAAATTTAAGAATGCTGAATGAATAAATCAATGAACTTAGAAACACCTGCTCACTATGTTAAATCTTAATAATTAATAGTCTATAAAAATGATAAAATACGAATTATATGAAATATAATATTCTTAGATCAGGTCTCTGTAACCGTTACATGAAACATTTTTATTGAATTTCTTTTGAGAGTTTTGTGGTAGAAAAATGAGATAGGTAGATGTGGTAGAAGATAAAAGATACAATAAACTGTATCCATAAAAAATGAATTATAATATAATTTTTATTTGGTAAATTACTACGTATGAACCGTTAAAAAAACATTTTTGTAAGTATGAACTTGTGATCAGCCAGATCATCCATAAAACAGGATGTGATGTTTTTATCAATTGCATGCCATGAAGATATTATCAAATAGGTATTTTTTAAATGTAACTATTTCTTCAAGACTTCGCTATGTCCTAAAAGACATTTCCTTATGCAGTTGATTGTTCTTAATAGCTTCTTATGCTATTGTCATTCTCAAAGACATCACTTTAAAAATTTGTATTGTCACTGTTATCATATATCATGTAGTATTCTCAAGTTTTATTTTATTTTGATCCTTAGCGATTTTTGCCTAAAAGGTGAAATTCTTTTCTTGAGCATTAATAAATTTGAATTGTATTCTATATTCTGTACTTGACTAGAACTGAAACATAATAAGTCAACTGCATCTCACTTCCAACACACAAGGAATATTATATTGCTAGTGCTAAAATTACTGAATATATTATACTAATCATGTTCTATCTGGATTATATGCTCTAGAAATTTTATAGTATAGTAACGTGTTCATTATTAGGAATAGACCATTTTAGGCATGTTATTCAGTGCAAAAATTGCAATTTTACGTTTAATTTTAGGAAAAAGTAAGTTAAACCAGTAAAGTAGTTATAAAACAACAAAGTTATTATCAAGTGCTTTGTCATCGAAAACAACATCAACAATATTGAAATATTATTTTTGCCCTTCCAACTAATGTTTTAGCAGAAGATCCCGTCATTCTGTGTCACTCTGTATTGTATTTTATAAATATCTAATTCCTACATCATTAACTTCTGACAAGACTTTGGCCCACAACTCGATCTTGAAGATCTCCTGGTGTTATTCCAGGCCGGTTTGACTCAGAAGGGAAATGAGGTGAGCAAGCAAGTAACTCTGAGGTGACCGCGCGCCGCTGAAACACCCTAGCCAATGGCTGAAACACCCTAGCCTGTGATGTAACGTGTTGTTTAAGGAAGTGAGTGGCTGAAGAGTTCGACCCTGCTTCGAGTCGTGAAGCTGGTGACTCCTGCCGCTCTAGGATGGGGAAAAGGAAAAGAAGCTGAGAGGGAAAATCCGGCTCTGGGATGGGTATGCCCGATAACAGAGAGTAAGAATGGGGCTGTGGTCACGCTGCGTATAACGCGGCAGTGGGTGCCGTCCCGGGGAAGGGTTATTTGGAGAGGACAGAAAGCAGGCACCCCACTCTGCGCGGGCGTAAATAGCCAAGCTATGCCGGATTTCAGCCAGATCGTAGGTCTTGCTATAGGTGTGAGGGGAAAGGATATAGAACAAAGGGAGGAATTAGCAGAATAACGCCGTCGTCAAGCGTGCGGGGTTCCCACACAGGAGTGACGCCAGCGCGCTACTCCACTCTAGGGTTCGGAGGTCACGTAGGCCCCCCGAAGGAGTTCCCAAAGTTCAGGTGTTTACAGAAGCGGGGGATGAAGTCGAGCTTAAGAGGTCGCAGACTTCCCCGCTTCGGGAAGGATAGAGTCGGTCTATCCTGTCGGAAGACAGATAGGAAGGTATGGGTTTCGGCTTAGTTGTTCCGCACCTGAAGGCGAGAACTTGCTAAGACCGGGGAGGTGTGTGGTAAAAAGACGGGTGGGGTAAGGATAAAGGGAGGATAACACAAAATAGTATACCGGGCAAATAAGAGAGGAAATAAGGGTGATAGAGGGTAGAGAATGATGATAGAAGGAATGTACTTACTTGCTTGAATAGCCGCGGTACCCGTTGGCACTGTGCATGCCCACCGCGCGGCTATACAGAGTGCGTCTCGCACCCTCGTGTACGTGGTAACTGGGATTCGTCCAGTTAACCACGACAAAGTCGGCCGTCCCTGTCTAAGCAGTAGACCCGAGTTACCGTATACGATACAACTCCGCACGCGCCTAATAGCTGCGTATATGATCGCGGCCTTGCAGCGCGTTAACCTAAGTCGCGAACATGCCCCAACTAGTTCCAACTGGTTGAGCCCACGTCTTTCGGACCTTACAAGGCAAATCTCCTTTCAATACGAATCACGTTTCACTACTCCAGTAGTTCCAGGACCCACGACTTCCACGCCTAAGAGATTCCGTAAAAGCCACAGATTCAGGCAACCATTAACCCGACCTATTTACCTGCACCGACGCGTCTGTGACCACTATCTGCAATAACGGTACTAGCAGAGGTGACTATCCTCACCTAACTCGTTCAACCGCCCGGGATATACTAGACTGCTCTAGCTTCAGCAGAGAGTCAAGTAGGGTTGAGAGTGTCTACTGCGCTGACTCAAGACCTAGGATCTCCTATTGGCAAGAGATCGTTCAGGCGAACATTTGATAAGAGAGCGTCTAAAGCCCTAATCGCCGTCTCAATACAAAATAGGCATTTTGTGTTGTGATAATCTGATGGGCGATAATAATATTAAACAAAAAAAAAACTAAAAAATGTCAAAACCACCGATTTTATTAAATCTGAAACCACAGAGATTTATATATCTGGTAGAGATTGATAATGGTATAAGACCGAAACCGGTCTTTCTACTTTTAATAAAATCTGTGGTTTTGACAATTTCTTAGTCTTTTTATTCAATATGAATAATTACCACAATATCTACTTCTCAACTACACAGAAAGTGGCGATAATAATATAAGACAAAGTTTTGAAATTCGTGATGCAATGATTATCTGTAAATTTTTGTCATGGAACTGTATTGAGTAGTAATATTTTATTTGAATTTATTTCAGAATGAGGTATTGCGGCAATCTGTAGCCTCGCTCCCATGGACCAACTCACCCGATTGGTTCAGGAAAACTCTGCATATTATGATGAAACGAGCTGAATGTAGATAGATGAGGCCGCACGGTATTTTCTCTCTTAGCTACTTGTCATTCAAAGATGTAAGTACACGTACCTTATTGTCTAAAGAGACTAATTTTGAACATTAACATAATATCAATTATAAAATTTATTTTCTGCCACATACTTTAAACAATAGATTGGTACCAATATAAGAGCAACTCTCATAATATGTCTTAGAAATGAGCATATTATTTAATAATTTGATACGCACACACTTTTTACAAGAGATGCATTTTATTCATTCAACTTTTTTTGTATAAAGTATGAAATTAAGGAAATTCTGAAACATAAGAGTTTGAGGATTAAGTAACAGACATCAGCCAAAAACTCCTCTGTTCAAAATTTAGTCTAATTTTAGTCCACGATTTTCACTCAAAAAGTGTAACGGAGAGTTAATTTTATATTATGAATTTGGAAAGATAGGCCTAGATAGAAGCAATAAACAACAACGGACCCTTGAAAATATTCCAGAAATTTGAACCTTGGAAAATGTTGAACTTAACTTGAAAATTCTACAAACTTTCTCATTATAGCCAATCTTATATATTTTACCAATCATTGTAATATAATTAGGATAAATTGCTATCAGTTAGTTCCAAAATACTTATCCCACTTTCTACTATCGTTATTATAATTTTTATTCTTTTTTTTAATTCAATATAGAATTAATGATTTTTAAATAATATTGTTAATTATTGTAATTTATATTCCTAATTTGTAAGATTCCATGAAAACGGTTGGAGTACATAATTTACCTCAAGACTAATCATATTAAAATATTGTTCTTTGTTCCTTCATACTACCATTTTTCATTGATATCTGTAAATTACTGTACTTTATCGATATTGAAATTGGTCAGAAAGGCTCACTGTAAAATTATGATTTTCCACTCAACTGAACTGGATTGATCGAGGCTGGACTGAAATGATAGTTTCAAATTAAAATCTCCCTATTTATATTGAATTGAATTACCGGAGACAGGTCAACTATATTATGCTGCACATTCACTATTTTATTGCAGACACGCCGAAATTTCTTCATGATTGTGATGGATGGACTAATTTGATAATGAAGCATATTAGTTACAATATTCTCTATTATCATAATATTCACCATTTATTTCAAAAGGGCTACTTTATAGTTTCATTTTAGAGAATTACTGTTACCTTAAAAAATAAAAGGAAATACTCGTCAAAGAAAATAAAAAGTTACTAGTGATTCTAAAACATAATAATATGATTATAATTAATTTGACTGGTTGAATGAATTATTATAGGTACCTGACTTGAAAGTTCCCTGTAGTAGTTGAAGCTGTAGTTTGACAGGAAACATTTCAAATATTAGTTTAGTGTATTGAAGAAAAAATGTTTCTATGGTAATTATTACTCTTTAATTAGAAGAGGTTTGATTTAATTTTTCACATTCAGCTTGTCAAGAACTGATAAGAATAGTTGAATTCATGTACAAAATTTATATTCTAACAATTATTATTTGAATTAAAATAAATCAATTTCATTTTTCCAGTTGATAAAAACTGCGTTTTATATTGGACAAAATCTTTACACGAAGGAACTCACAAGTCAAGCATCTGCAAGTGAAGTATTGGAGGGTAATTTGTGAAAAATCCAACATGTCCAATTACTGTTCAGCTTCCGCATTTTAATCGAAAATTTAGCTAAATTTGGATCAGATAGTTCTATACTGTATTATACTGTATTTTCATTACAAAAACTATGCTGTAATATTCATAAAGTTTTCTCAAATAAATATAATGAATAAAACAATTAAGTAAATTTTAATAACTTTATATTACTTATTTCTGAACTATTGTAACTCATTCATTGGCTTTGAAAAACGTCAAAATATTTGTTAACTGTAAATATTGGAGAAGTAGAATGTTTTTATCACGAAAATGTGACAGTGCAGTTTTATTATTATTATTATTGATTATAGAATAGAATAGAATTTATTGTTTCTCATAAACAACAGTACAATATTACAAGAAAAAACAAAACAAAGATATTAAGTTATTAGCCAAATTTATCAAATGCTTTGGCTCAAAAATATAACAATGTAAGAATACAAAGATACATTTAAACATCGCCATATGCAGTCATAATAATATAACCAAAAGTCATAAGCCACATTTTCCAGCTACTTAATGCTAAAAAAACGAATATTAAAAATTCATATTTCTTTTAAAAAACGAAACAATACATAATGTAGTATACTTCTATGTTCAACAATTATATTACTACATAATTAGCCTACCATACTGTATGGTACAAGAAACAATAATATGTGGTACCCCTGTAATGAAAATTGTGTTGTAGTTACCAAACTTATTTTAACAAAAATAAGAGTGAGTCAAGCCCGATACTCACTTAATCACAAACACATTTCCTTTTAAAAAAAAATAACATAAAAATAAATCTTGAAAAAATAAAAACATAAAGTGCCATTAACCCACTGATCTAATCCAATTCTCAATATCAACTATGCTCATCAAAAATTGTCTGATATATACTTTTCCAATAAATGTTTTGACCTCAAATTTTCCTCAGTTGGTTTAATTATATTCCACATTTTTGGAGCTAAGTAATCAGATGATTTTTGATAAAAATAACTAATTGGCAAAAATGTTCAAACTTGGTATACAGGCTCAGCCGAGGAGTAAAAATATTAAATTGGAAGTTAAGTTCCGCCCAAAGTTAATACGACCAAGTTCCGCCCAATATCGGCGGGTTTTCAGCGTTTTCTAGGCATTCTCAGGAACTAATTGGCAGATCATGTTCAAATTTTGTACAAGAGTTCAGCAAGGGTCTAGAATTTTGTCTTGAGAGGACTTCAAATTACGCCAAATATACGCCCAATATAGTCGTTTTTACAGAAATACGATACTCAATGTTTTTAAAAGATTTATTTTCTCTCAATTTATTCATTGGGTTATTCATTTTTCATTCTTCTACAAGCATATTCATGATTGATGATTTTTTGATAAACTTTCCCAGTTTTCTAGTGTTTTTGTTTTAGTTTTCTCACATTTTGCATAAACTAATTGAAAGAAAATGTTCACATTTCGTTAATAGGCTCAGCTGAGGTATAAAAATTTGGTATTTGGAGGGTCTAGGAATAGCGCCCAAGTTCCGCAGTTTTTGAGCGTTTTCTACGCCTCAAGAACTAATCATGTTCAGATTTGGTACAGAGAAGTTCTGCTAGTGTCCAGAAATTTTGTCTTGAGAGCACAAAATTACGCCAAAGATACGACCAAAATAAAATTGGGCGCTTTTACAGCGTTTTCCAAGCATTTTTTCCTCCAGCATTTTTAGAGGGTTTCTTTTCTCAAGTTTTTCATTGAGTTTCAAAGCATTTTTCTACATCTTTCAAGCAGATTCATACTTGATAGGGTTGGATATGGAAGTTTGTTAAGCTCTCCATGTTATTCCTGTTTATTCTCATTAAGCCCTGTTGACTCAAATTTGTCTTCATTCACTCCGCTTGATTGAAAAATGGCTTGAAATCTGGAGAGAGGATACATTTATTTAAATATTTGACTTCTTTACACTTATGTAGCCCCTTGTGGGTTGGGGTAGCTTTGAGTCGAACATTGCACTCAAGAATGTGTTGAAAACCAGAATTCACCCACAGTATCCCTGCTTGTCGTAGGAGGCGACTAAAATGGATCTCAAGGCCACTCCAGAAGTTGCCTTGCCTTCAAACCCACGGGATCTGCCCCGTCAGGGCAGTTTCGGAGGAGCAAAAAGAAAAACCCAAGAGACCAGAGATGAAGGCACAAATGTAGGTCAAGAGGCTGAGTCGAGGGTGACCAGGTGCCCTAGAGGCAATTTGGCGACCCCTCCTCAGTGGAAGGACCTACAAAAAAGCCAGGAGTGGAACTCACTTAGGTCACGAGTTTGTGGGTGAAGAAGCCAAAACTCTCCACTGCTCAAAGAAGTGCGGCCATTTAGGCAAAAATTCTTGGGAGAGGTGAGGTTTTTGACCCTGCAAAGTTTCGGAGGGGCAAAAAAAAGAAAGAGACCAGAGATGGGTGAAACTCCTGGCACAAATGTGGGTCAAGAGGCTGAGTCAGGGGTGGCCGGGCGCCCTAGAGGCAGCTTGGCCACCCCTTCCACAGCGGAAGGACCTTCAAAGAACGTGAGTGGAACTCATGTAGGTCACAAGGACTAATCAGTCTGAAGAGACTACCAAACATATCACACTGGATTGCGACAAGCAACCAGGTGATGAATGGGATGTTAGTATTGGGAAAACTCCTGGTTCTTTTAAAGGACACAGGTATTGGTTTACCTGACTAACATACTACTTGGGAACACAATAAGCTTCGGTTGACGTGTGGGGTTCTTTGAACCTTTGGATCCTTGTATCCGTCCCTTAAAAAACAATAAACAAACTCATGTAACTAATTTAAAAACGATTAATCCTTAATTTAATCCAATGCATGTGAAAGGAAGAATCCTGGTCCACAATTTGAGACAAAATTCAATTTTCTATCATCAAGGGCTCCCGAGGTATTGAGATTTGAGAACAGAGAAGAGCACTATTCGATTATATTTTTCCTGAAACCACCTGTTGATTGTGTTATCATCGAGTTTGAACATATCTCTAACTAGAAATATATAATTGGGATCGTCTACATAAAATAAGAAAAATTTTCTAGCGAAACCCAAGAATCAACTGTACACTCAAGATAACAGGAATTATATGCGTAACCACAAGGGATTTTTTGCACCCACTTCTGACCGACTTACAGATTCTAAATTACGTGTGCAGGAAGTTGATAGATAGTTATAGAATACAAAAAATCCCAGATCTGCAAGTTTACAGCAGCCAAGGTAACAACAGAAAATGTAATGGTCTGGGATTACACGTAGGTAACCCATGTTGTTTTTCAAAGGTTAACCGCAGGTTATTGACGTATAATTTCAAGTTGATTTGGTATCAGATTCATCCCAGATTGACTTTAATAAGAAATACAAGTGGCCTGTAGAGTACAGTTACGCCCAAATTTTGCATAATATTATATATTATTATTTTCACATTTTGAAAACTTAGATGAGAAAAATAAGATAAAACAGTTGAGAACACTAAGATCTTCTCAAAATTATAGTTACCTGGAGAAAGATTATAGTTACCTTATTTTGAGTTGAAAACCTTTACTAATCGGCTTTAATTGTGTTTTATTATAATCTTCATGATTCACATGATATAAAACTGGATTTATAATGTACCTATAAAGTATAAAGTAAAATAATGTTACTTGTTGCTCTCGTCTTATGCAAGACGGTGAACATGCAGATCGGTGAACCGGTTACAATACAACCCTTTTGTGTGAACTATAGGTTAGTAGGTAGTTCGTCCAAATAGAACTGAACACAGAGAGCGCTCAAATCGCTGTATAAAATTCATTTTTTTGTCTGATATTTTTCCTTCACTGAGTTTTTACAGCTATAAAATATTTTTTAAATCTTTCTGGATTTATTTATTCATAGTTCATTGATTATCACCAATTTTAAAATGTTTATGATATTTGATTAAATGTATAGAGCCAATACTACTACCACACTCAAACCAGCACTTTTATTTAAATTCGTAAAAAAGCACTCCAATAATTTCTCATCTTTGCTTAGCGGTGTCTATTGTTTCTTACACAAAAGTTATTTATTCGGAAAAAGTGGAAGAAATTCAACTTAATTAGTGTTCATCTTATTAAAAATTTCATCTGAAATCCATTTTATTCGCTACAAAGGTAGGCTGAGTTATATTTAGTTTAGAAAAACTATCTTTTTAACTTCTCGGTTCAGTAAGAATGATATTTTACAATAAAAATATAACCTTCATTTTTAAACTTTTTGCTTCAGTAAAAATGACTTTTCTAAGCCATAATTCTTTCATAATAAAAAGCAAGTTACAAAATTTTACAGCAAATAAAAAATCTCGTAAAAATTTGAAATTATCTTTGAAATTTGGTTTCACTGTTTGTTACCTCATTTTACCTTTGAAAAATGGCTTCAATGTAGTTTTTCCAATCGTAGAATTTTGTATGATCGATCGTAGTTGCTGTTTTACTTTTGGAATCACAAGCCCGTTATGAGCATGCTACCTATTCAAATTTTACAAGTTTAGCATTCCTTATAATTTCGAAAAATAAAAATCAGGTACATGTTTATCAGAATTTTTATAGTCATTATACAGTTACGAAAATAGAGTTTCGCAGTTCAACAAATATTTTTCTTGAAATCTTTCACAACATTTTGTAGGTACCGTTTCTATGCTTATTTTATCAAAATGTGTCGAGAACACGGGATCCCTTAACTTGGCAGTCACTTTTATTAGCTATTTTTGAATGTCGAAAATTAATTTGAGCGGCTTATTTGATTCCAACCTCAACTGTAACATATATACAGCATCGTGATATGTTGAAGTGGTTGCTTGGGTTAGAAATGACATAATTATAAATAGGTATACTTTTCGAATTACACTGCAAACATATATGGATTCCGTATGGAAGAAATTTCCAGTGACCAGAGTTAGAAAAATGTTCTTGATGGATTTTTTACCAACTGAATGAAAATTATTTCTATGAAATGTTGTTTTAAATGTGAAAGGCATCACATTATGTAGAAATTATAAGTTTTCGATTGATTGTAAAAATGCAGTTGAAGGCTTCTAAAACTGTGAATTGTCCCCTAGTGCACACTGCCAGGTTCACAGAAAACTGAGTCACAGAGTTGTCCAGTACTACGGTAATGAGTCATTGATAACAATGACTCATTTCTCATTTATGAATATTGTTATTTTGGTTGAGATGTTTATTAAGACTGAATTATCATCTAATTTTTTTCATGACCATCGGGGTCTGGGGGGTCTGGGCTATGGAATACCGCCAGAATAAAGGAGGACCGGAGTCCCTCCCCCCGGAAAAATTTGGAATTTAAAGCCTAAAAACGTATTTTCAAACGAGCTCTTTGAGAGGGGAGTCAATCTTAATATTTTGGGAGGGGGGATATATCCCTCTCATCTCCCCCCTGGGGGTTCACCATGGGAAATTACTAGGAAATTACCATGGACTAAAAAATCAATAACAAATAATTGAAATTTGTTAATAATCTGAACTTAATTTCCCAGTAACAAGGTAGTGTACCCCACAAGATACATTACCATAAAAATTAAATGAAATTAAATTAGTTGTATTTATCCATTCATCTATAATAAATTCATCCTAATAGAAGATTAGAGCTTGTTTTCCATTCCGTTTTTGGTTTTTAATTATATCACCCTCTTTAAGCTGAAATCTTAACCAAAGCATCTCATGGTTTATTTGGAATAAAGGTATTTTGGACTCTCGTCCCACATAGCTGTAAAAATATGCACGTAGTTTTAATTGGAGAAGTGAATTACTCATTATGATTGGATGATCTCATCTTTAGTGAGATTCACGTTATATACAGTCAGTATCTGATAACATATTGCTTTCTTATCCTTGTCTTTCATTAGACAAAGCATCTGCTATCTGATCTATCTCTCTATCTTTTTTCAACTCCGTACCGCTGCCAAATCATTTTTGCTATGAAGAAATATAATGAACTATAAAAAAATGTCATGTAAATTATGAAAATTCATCATTTAATCATAAAAGTATTATTTTGACACGAATTAAATATATTTGAGGTAGAATCGGCCATTTAAGTAAATTCGTATGGCTTTTGTTGGTGGGGAGTCCCTTGCGGGAAGGTCCCACCCAGAGAGTATGAATGTTACATTCTATCCTCATTCCTCACAGGTCCCACCGCCTGAATATATCATTCAAGCCGTCAATGGGCCTTACGACTGTCATATTTCAGCCGGGACTGACAATTAATCGGCCATTATCAACATTATAATCAACAATTAACATCACATAAGATTGGCCGGGATAACTTGAATCACAGATATCTACTACAGAAGATAACCAAATGATAATAACTAATTAACAATAAATTACAGTAAAGCTGTACCATAAGCATTTAACAAGTTTTACAAATTATAATAAGTAATTTAACAGAATGAACATTGAATTCAATTTAAATAGCAATAATAAAATATTGTAATGTAACTGAATACATCGGCAGTGTTTCAACAATGAATTGTTAATTGTTGACTCTCTGAAAAGATATGAAATAATATCCTTCCCATCAGCACATGACTGGATAGAGAGAGAGAGACTTAGAAAGCAGGAGAGAGCGCACTAGAGAATATGAGATAATAGATTCAGGCCCGGTTGCTCAAAAGCCGGTTAAATTTTAACCGTGATTAATTCCACGAGAACCAATTAGAGGTGTTTTTGAAAGGACAGCTTCTCTGAATGGTTCTCGTGGAATTGATCAGGGTTAAAATTTAATAGGCTTTTGTGCAACCGGCACTCAGTGTGTGGAAACTGGTGAGGAAGATTGAATAACATCAAAATGATGTGTATGTGATTATGATGTGTATAATTTACTTGGATATTTTTTAAACGAGCGTAACGAGTTCTTACTGATGACTAGAACCTCGAGTCGATGTCCATTTGTGGGTTTGTTTGTTTGTTCAATAATCACTTTTAATTCGTTTCAACTTCAAATTTTCTACACTTCTTTGAACCATAATGCAGATCAAGCTCGTTGGCCCAATGCCTCCTGCTTCGTCCTCTTTGAGGATATAATATGAAAACATTAAGAATTCATAAGAAAAACTCTCTAGTGAATTATCATCCAGATGACTATTGATTTATGTTTTGGAACTTATCACACAGACTGTATGTACATTATGCGAAGTCACTTAATTTCAGCTGTCTAGAATATTTTGATTCCGAATTATTCACCCATACGCAGTGAACTATAGAGTTACATTGATTCATATTCGCCATAAACAGTATACATATACCATATCGACATATAATTACCAGTTGCAGAGTTCAAAATCAGTACAACAGTTCATGAGCGAGTTCTCCAGCCCCTGATGGCGGGGCCTCACTAGTTTATATAAATTAAAATAATTAATATGCAGTACTGGCTTATTGGCTATGAGCAAGATCTATAGAGCCCTCTTTCCATAAACCTTGGTTATTATCATCTTCCGATCTGGCATCTGTGCAATAATCATCATCAAAGATGCCCATCCCCCAGAAATGGCAAAACAGGCGAAGTTCCTCTTTCACTTCTTTTCTTCTCTTTCTTCTCTTCTTCTTCTTCTTCTTCTTCTTCTTCTTCTTCTTCTTCTTCTTCTCTTCTTCTTCTTCTTCTTCTCTTCTTCTTCTTCTTCTTCTTCTTCTTCTTGATTCTTTTTATGATTTTTTTCATCCTCTTCTTCTTGATTCTTTTTATATTTTTTTCATCTTCTTCTCCATCTTCAATGATTCAAATTAAGCGCGAATATCTATTGATTTCGAAACGGAAAAGTAGCGAAATCCCCCCCCCCCTGGAAAATCTGGAAATTAGGAAAATCTGAAAACTGATATTTCATTCAGCTGCCGATAGATAACATCACTTGCCTCGTTTTCCAAATTTTTTCACATTACCTGAATTATTATTATTACTAATAAAGAGATGACAGATACGCAAGAAAATGTTTTAAACTGAAAATCAAATGTGTCCTCCATCTTTTAGTTTGTTCATGAACATTTCTGGAATTTCATCCTTTCATCGAACACAATCGCTTTAGAATCAACTAATTTTGTAACTCTCCCCAGAGAAATGTGCGTTTTGTTTATCTGTACTGTCCCACACAACTGGTAGTCACACCCAAGTGTAGTTATTAGCTTCTAAGACTGTTTACATTATTTAGGAATATTGAAAATTGATTTTTTGGAAGCATTATTCTAATTTATCGGAATAATGCCACTGATCTGATAAAAGAAGCAATCCCAATAGTGATTTATTTATGATCTAGATTCTAGAATTGTTGATCTTCTATTTTATAGTAGCATAACTGTAGGTTTCATAGTTGAGCTAAATTCTAGCTGAGGTGAAGAATGCAGTGACAAGAACAAGCAACTGGTCCTCACCTGGGCCAGACAAGCTGCACAATTTTTGGCTGAAGTGGCTACCAGTTTTCCATCCATATACATAGCAACCAACGTAGGCCTACGTTGGATTCTAGCAGAGATTGAGTGGTAGCCTGATTGCTCCAATGACCATATTTGGCATTTGTGGTGCTGCCACCAGCCTATAGTATCTCTCTCATTCTGTATCCATGGGGCTTGCTGATTGTCATTACTGCCCACAGCCCTCCCCAATACTCCTCTACTTCACTCAGCTGAGGTTGTATAACTCTTCCTTGATCAAGCTTCTGTAGAACAGCTTCTCAGAAGCTGAGGGCAGAAGTTGAGGTAATAATTATCTTCCTTTCTCATCAATGATAGCCTGTAGGTCCTTAGTCTATTAACCTTGACTGACAGCTTTTAAGTGAGAGTATCCATCATCTCTTGGGGAATTCTATTCAGCGGGTCTCTGTTGATATGATGAGAAGCTTCTCTCTCCAATCTCTGATATGCTTTAATAATTACTATTTTCGACCAATTGCCATGAATGTACTGAGTGAGTTGACCTATTCTTTCTCTCAGAATGTCAACCTGCCGAGATAGTCTCTCTTCCTAAGGTGGTTTTCCTTTTTTTCTGTGTCCTTGAGGAATTGGATACCTTAATACCAATTGAAAGTGACAAGCACATGATAATTGATAATACCCACATGAGAGTGACAATAAGCGATTCTACCAGAGTGACTGCTCCACATGCCTATATGGTAAACAATAAAACTGGGTCCAGTACCATTAAATTGTTCTCTGTGAGTAGACGTAATGGTCCAAGGATGACAGCTTTCTGCATTTGACCTGCAATCACAGTAGCAGCTCTTTCGCAGGCTGGAAAGGTTTTAAGGTTAGCCAAAAACGAGGGTCTCATGCCAGCGAACACTCCTATAATCAATACCACCAATCTCATGATGGAGTAGACTACCCAGGCTGGGTTCAGCCTGCGCAGCTCTATTAATAGGTTTTAATAATTGCCTGTTTTTCCTCTTCAAAAGCACTGTGCTAGGCCTATTCTACTCCATCTTCTGAGCGCATACAATAACTTGATTTTTTATAAAAATTTCCAGTCAGAGAATGGATCCGATTAGAATGTGATCATTTACAAAATATGCCAATTTGAATACTTAATAAAGTAAAATTTGAATCTGTTCTGAAATCAGAAGACCAGAAAGAATAATACAGTACTTGAAAAACTCTGAGTACTGAGAATTTTCAAATTATTATTTCATTAGAATTGACGTATCTTCTTTGGCCAATCTATCTATTTTTTATTTTCAGGTAGTGACATGGCTTCTTCGGCTGCTTCGACGCTGTCGGATTCTTGGGAAAAGTATGATAAAATGTCACTGATTTACTCAGGAACATTCTCTGTGATTAATAAAGGAAAGTTGAAAAACAGCCCCGATCCTGCCACAGTTGTGATGAAACAAAATTTTGGTAGATCCCGTTTGACCGAAATCAGAGGCTACCAAAAACTCCAAAATTGCGACCAAATTCTGAAGATTTTCGATATATGCGATAATTTCCGTACAATTGTGTTGGAGCTATGCATGTGCAACTTGCAAGAATTCCTTCAATACCATCGGATCAATCAGCCAGAACAGAAAAACCTTGCACGCCAGTTTTTGCGAGGCGTAGAAGCAATTCATGCCAAAAATATGGTGCACGGAGATATTAAAATGGCAAATCTCCTGATGACTTTTGACGGCATATTGAAGATTACGGACTTTGAATCGATGCTTGAAAATAACGTCCACAAGCCATTTTACAGAATACGCACCGTTGGGTACACCCCACCCGAATTTCTATTAACTAGCGATCCGATTTATGTGAACACCACTATGGATTTGTGGTCCGCCGGCTTAATTTTGTTCAAAATTTTCACAAACAACAGTAAATGCCTCATCAGTGAAGATTCTAAACCTGATTCTGAATCTGAATTGAGAGCAATTACATACCTGTTCGGCTGTATTACTGGACCGTTTGTCTCAAGTTTGAATTCATACAGAAAGTACTATGAATGGGCCAAACATTACGATACAAGCTTTTTCGCAAACACACTGGAAAGACTGATGATGTCGCACACTCAATCTGAAAGAGATTTAATTGAGAGACTGATGAAAGTGGAGCCTTCTGAAAGAGCCACGGCGAGCCAAGTGCTTCAATCGGCATCTTTTTCTGCTGAGCCCCTTCCGTCTGCCGACTTGACAGATGCTGTCAGAGACTATATGGAGAAACGTAGAATCACAAGACCACGTAAGTCATACAATTATATTTTTCATTATTGAATTTTTCCTGAGAAAAGTAATCTCTTTTTATGATATTTTATCAGTATATAGTAGTGAAACATCAATTATTGACATCCATATTGAATTCTTCTCAACAACTTGGATAACACAACATGCATAATTCATTTAATGCTCACTTCCCTGTTTAGGGTTCCTTGTATTTACTTAGAAATTGAAAATGAAGAATTATCAATAAGAGATATAGTGACTTGAAAATGGCTTTGAAAAGCTGAAACATGCTGAGAATGATAAAAATATATGTTAAAAAAAGTTCTTTGATTTTTAATTTTCTAGTTTATTTAAAGATGATTATTATTATTCAACTTATTTATTTCAAGATGTAATATTGTAGGTGATACGAGACATGAAGATTCATATAAGATACGCTAATCGATCCACTTACTATACTAATTAATTATCATCGTTAGCCTATTAGATCAATATAAATTCAACTGCTGCAGTATTACCAATGTCATTGTCATTTCTAAAAATAAAAATTGCTCACAGAAACAAATACGGTACATTCTTTTACATGTAACTATAGAAATATTATCATACGCAGTAGCAACATTTCTACCATAATAAACTATAGCCCACGATGTTCAAGATAATTTATTTTTAAAGGTCCATTATTGATAGTTTTTTTAGTGAAACAAGTAGTAGTCTTTTTTTAAAGAGTGACACTTCAGAATTTATCAAAACCGATTGTGTCTTAAAAAATGGAACGTAAAAAATATTTTTTTTATGTTTTTTAACATAAAAATGGGTTCTAGTTATTTCAATTAAAACACAGTCTATATTATTATAATGTATAACGCGCATGTAAACCGCTTTATAATAGAATTTGGTAATGCCTTCGACAACATTATTTCTATCAAAATATGAATTATATGTATTTCTATGAAATATGATTTTTATAGTAAGCTTAATCACAACCCACCTTCACTTAAATTAGTATAAATTTTCCTAGTTGTACAAATGTGACGCAAAATAACGGGAATTGGAAAACATAATGAAATGAAAGTGGGAAGAGGGAAGATAAATGTTAGTTATAATGATTGAAAATACAAAACTTGCCATTCAAGAAACTTCTTGAACTTCTTGAAACTTTCTTGAATTTATTATTTCCTTAAGATGGCTTCCTTATGCACGAATAAATTCTTGGAATCTGTAAATTCCTCATTAATCTCTGCAACACCTCAACCGGTATATTGTTAATTTTATCAGTTATTGATCGAGTTGCGAATCAATGACTGGGGATGAATAATTAGGAGAATTCGGAATGAAATATCCTACTATATTCCAGTTGAGATGCTCAATGAGAAATCAACACAGATTTCAAAGATGTATTCTCGCAGGATTAATGAAATAATTTTCATTAAAAATATTATTATTTTTCTAATAATTGGGAAATATTTTTTAAACCTGAAATCAATAATCTTCTTTTTTAAAGCTAAGAAATGTTATAAATTTTGACAAATTTGAATCATTATTGTCTTGAGTCTATTATTGAATGAGTTCTATGACTATGAAATATACATTATTTTATTATGTTGTTTTCAGCCGCACACGACGCCGCAGAAGTCGATTGGCAGACTATTGCTATTCCAGAGTCAGTGTAGGCCAAGTAAAATGTAAGTTTTATAATTTCACAATGTTTATGCGAGTTCCTTTATTCTAAATTTCTATTGAAAATCATTTATTAGTTCATTAGGTAAGCATTCATCATTTAGATGAATGATTCAATGATTGACGTATTAAATCATTCAGGTATAGTTCATTCATTATAATTCCAATGACACACTTTGACTTTTTATATTTTTTTTATCTTTTCAACGTTTGGCTGGCCAAATAAGACAGGAGAAATATTCGTCATGAATTTATTGATTTGATTCAATTTCTCATTGCACTGTCGTTGTTTGGGGTTTAAATTCTCTTTCATCAATTACATTATTATAAAATAATATAGGATGTTAATTAGATCAAAGAGTAATCTCAATAAATTCTCATTATTGCAAAATTAATGTCATTTCCACTAAACTCTTAAAATTACTCAATCAACTACAGTATTAAATTTGTTCAAATCTCATGACAGTGATGTATCTATTTATTTCATTTACACATGCTTTACTTACTTATCCTGGCGGTACAGCCCGATGTGGGCTTTGGCCTCCTCCATAATCATCCTCCAACTATCTCTGTCTTCCGCCTTCCTTCTCCAGCCCCTGACACCCAACGCTCTCAGGTCCCTCTCTACATCCTGCTTCCATCGCACTCTTGGCCTTCCTCTTCTTCTGACTGCATCTAAATTTTCATTTAACATGACTTTTTGCATCCTATTCTCAGTCATTCTTGCCACGTGTCCCAGCCAGCTTATCCTTCTAGCCTTGATGAAACGAAGAATATTCTTGCCTTGCAGAATTGTTTCTATTTCTCGGTTCTTCCTCAGTCTCCACACGCACCATTCTCATACACTGGGCCATATATCCTCCTAACTATCTTCCTCTCAAAGACCATCAGAGCTTTGCTTTCTTCTTGCACATTTACACATGTACAAAATCAAAACAATGATTGGGAGAGAAACAACAGAATTAATCCAAAACTGTTTCTCTGCCGAATTTAGAAAGTTGATGATCCAAACCGAGTGAAAGTATGGAACCAATTCTTATAATTTCACAAAAATGGATATCTATCAGGAGTTTATGAACATTTTTTTTAATTGAAATATTTCTCCTTAATACTCTTATAGATGAAAAAAAAATATAATTTACGATAATACACAAAATTTCAGTTTTAGCATAATAATTTATACCCTACTAGCCGGCAGTCTCACTTGCTCGCCTTATCCGGCTTGCCAGAACGCTCCGCCAGCCCCTACTGGACCTCCAAAAATTGAATCAGCAGACTCGATCCAATCACAAGTTCTCTTACAATTATGTAGTGCATGGACTTGTATGAATGTAACTGAAATAAAAAAAAATATTTATTCGGGCCTTTATTCTAAATTTCTTTATTGGTAAAGAAATTTATTCTATACCTTTATTGGTAACCAATGCTAATAACATTGAATAAATTACAAATAAATTTACATTATTATTTTTACTTGATAAATGTATAATTTTTATAATTTTATGTATTACAGGTTGAACATGGTGACTGCTTTAATTAGGATCGAGAAGAGCAAGTGAGCAGATGAGATTATGTGAATCAAGGGATTGGAAGGAAAATATTGTGAATGGTACTTTGGCTATTAATGAATTAGTTAGAACAGAAAATTGCATTGCAGGATGAAAAGCGCTAAATAATAAGTGATGTGGGATAGCATAGTTAAATGAATAAGAGTGTGGAAAGTGAAGGGACACAGACAATTAGAACATGATATATTATAGCAGTTCACTTTTGCTCTAACAATTTTAATTTATTATTTCATAACTCGGTGACATAAATTATTACTTATGATACTTATAGTAACTTATAATAACTTATTTTTTGGATTTGTTTCTTCATCGTTTGGATTGTTTGTTTTGTTTCTGACAGTTTAAAAAGCAATAGTTACGGTAGGCCTATGTTGTTCTTTGCCAGGAAGAGAATAAAAAACAAATCTGCTTCAAGTAATTTGTTACTTTTCATCAACTCTGTTATGCTGAACTCATATTTTGTGTTAATTTTAGTTCTCACATTGGACTCTCTCAGTTGAAATCATTATATTATATGCCACTATTAGTAGTTTCATAATTATTGTTTCTGTCAGGTAACAAAGAGCCTATGTTGTTCTTTGCCAAAAACTTAACAACAAACAATTGTACTCCAATAATTTGTTACTTTTCATTATCATATCGTTATATTGAGTTCATATTTTGTATTGATTTGAATTTTTACTTTGTTTTTTTCCATTTGAATAAATTAACTGACTGACTAATGTAATTGAATTCATTGTTGTTACAAATTGAATAAAATTTTTAGGAGTCTGTTAGTATTTAATCCTTCAGAATCCAAAGCCTTGTTGCAAGACTAACAATTTCAATTCAAGTCTAATATTTTTCTCTTTTCATCTAAGAGAAAATAAATTCAACCAACTATTTAATCTAATCACACTAATCATGAGGTTAATAGTAATATTATTATAATGGTAGTATTGCTCGGCCTCTGGTACTTTCAGGGATATAGAGGGTCATTAGTCCACTGAGTTGATTTTCTTGACGTGGAGTGTTCAAGGGTTACGCAATAAAATTGATTATATTGAAACTATTGAATATGATAATAAAATCCATATTATGATGATAACAGAGAATAATTGGTTGAGGAATGATGATTTGAATTATGTAAATATAAATTATTTCAAATCAGGTTCTTATTTCAGTAGATCCAATATAATTCATGGTGATTCAACTTTATTCTTGAATGATTTAATGGAATTCAAAGAAACGCACAGAGTGGAAGATAAGTCTGTTAAAATGGTTTACGAGGCTTGTGCGATTAGGTTGCCTTCATTGAGCCTAATAGTTGTTGCCATTTACAGTCCTAGCGGCGCTTTATAAAGTACATTTTGTGAATTCCTGGACACCTTGAATAAAATATTGAATAATTATTTATCTGCTTTTAACTGTTCCTGTTGTGTTGTACTGGGTGGAAATTTCAATGTGGACTTAACTTGGAGAGTAGTTTCAGAGATAATCTTTGTAATTTGTTGATCGGTTTCAATCTAAACATCACTACAAGAGATTACAAGACCCAGACTAAAATTAAAAATAAATTTGTATGTAGTAGGTTCCTGCTAGACAATATCGTCACTGATATCCATCATACTCGTTGGAAAAGTACAATTTCATATACGAAATATACCGATCACTTTCAACCCTAAAAGTAAAAATTGATAATAAATCCTTTGACAAAAAAGAGAATAATACCTAGTTTAATTATTTAAAAAAAGATTGGATCAAGTATAACTAGTATATTTTCAGCATGTATGAAAACAATAATCTGGATAGCTGTTTACAAGCTAAATGTTTGAAAGCTAAATGTGAACAATTATTTAATGTATATATAGCGTTTTTGGTTCAACAGCAGTCAAGTTGAATTATATAACAAACTTAGAAAGCATTATAGGGCTAAAATCAAATTGGCTTAGCTCAATTACAACAGTAAATTCATCCATGAAAGTATAAAAACAAAAATAAAGCAGCCTGGGAAGTAATGAAAAAGCATCTAGGAACAAAAATGATTCACATCTGGACGATGCCTGCAAGTTGTCTGCAGATCAAATAAACAAGTTTTTTCTTGGAAAAAGTAATTAGCCTACATAAAACAAAGATATTCCTAAGAGTAGTTTTGACTCCAATCACTATAAATCATCAATGCCTAAACCAGAAGTGAGGTTTAGTTTTCAGGAATTCACTGTTGAGGAGGTTTTTGACACAATTCATAAAATTAACCCCAGCAATTGCTTGGACATGAATGGACTTAACTCCTCAATATTAAAAATAGCAGCTCCATATATCTCAGAAGTTCTAACCCATTCATTTAATGAGTGCCTACCTACAGGTATTTTTCCTGAAAAACTGAAGAGAGTAAAAATGGTACCCGTTGAATAACTTTTAGTTGAATTATTTTCGATCATTTTTGGTAAATTGAATAACTTTCTCAAAAATTGATATTTTCAGAAAAGTTTTGTTTCATTAGATCAACAATACTATGAAGAATCTATCCTCTGAATACCATGGATTTATCTTTTACCGAACATGAAATGTTGTCCCAAAAATTTAAACTTTGGGCGCTCATATCTCAAAAAGTAATGATATTTTTCATTTTGATAGCTTGATAGTATACAAATCGAAAAACTTTGAAAAATATCACCAGTAGAAAGTTTATTTTTATCCTTTGCACACCTTTTAAGAAGGGTGATAAGGCTAACATTGAAAAGTATACCAATACCAGTAAGACCGATCTGTATACAATCAGTTATACCAGTAAAAGACCAATCTCTATTATAGAAATAGTATCAAAATGATTAACTTACTCTCAACTTGATTTTGAATTATCAGTAGGCCTACCAGATATGTAAAGAATAAAGTGTTTTGTAAGATATGTTTGTTTTTCGTTATTCTCATGCTCCTTTAAACAAATTATACATATAAATGTATAAGAGTATAAAATCACAAAAACCATGTTTCACCATAAAATTGAATCTCCGGTCTGAGAGACCGGTGGTTGGAAGAAACATAATACGGTTAAAGTGTTAAGTAGCAGTCGCTAGGTGAACTCTGGATTGAATTTTCACGGTCGCTGGAAGGACGACACTATTCAATTTTATTTCGAGTCCCGCCCGGGCATAGGATCATCTCATCATATTACTCACACACAAACAAAAGCTTAGTGGGTATCATCCAGCTAAGAAAGCCGATTTAAAAAAAATTAAGAAGGAGGAAAGGAAAATAATAAGAAAAATTATCGGTCCAATAAGATTAAATGAAAAGGTTATAGATTACAAAAAAAGTAGTTGAGGAACATTCAAAAGTGTTTAACAGGACGTCTTAAATTATTTATCATGAGGCTTCCCAATCATAGAATTACAAAAAATATACCGTAGTAGAATATAAATATGTAGGTAGCTTCGCTTGCCGCTCCACTTCGGGAGCTCGACGGCTACTAAAATTATTAGTAGGCTAATAATGATGAGCATATAATAGTACCGCGAAGTTGGACAACGGTACCATGCTCATCTTCCAAAACAGAATATGTTTGTATGATCTTCAATCGTTCAAGTCATCTTCATCATGTCCTATTGGTTTGGTTATACTTCTGTTCCACAAAACTCTGAGTGAAGGCTATCTATTGGTGAATTGAGGAACTAGTTGATTGTCAAAGTTCATCCTGAAGAATGCGTTGTGCGTTCAGTTTGAGTTTATTGCCACCACAGAGAAGTGTAAGAGCCGAAGAGGAAAGAAGATCCTTTTTACTTTGTAGTGGTGCCACTAAGGAGAGAAGATACTGTAGTTTTATAGAGAAACTATGGTGAATAATCCCTTTACCTATAATTTTTGTCTATAATAAAAATATAGTTCTTTGGCCCATTGGAGGTGGAACCCGTTGGTCAGGAAGTTCAGCTGACCCTCATAGAAAAGGAGGGAGGGTCAGCTACTCCACTACAATTAGAGACTAATTAAATAATTTTTGGCTCAATATAGAAGCTATAAGGAAAAACAGCATGTATGTGATAATTATTTATTGAAAACCAAATTTCATTTATTTTATACAAACTTTTATTCAACTCAAAGCATTACAAATCATAGTACCTTCATTTCTTTTCTAACTCACTCTTTTGCTTGTGAAATATTATTGTCTGAGAGATTTGAAATTACAGAATATTATGCACCCATGTGCGCCCATACTTGTGGGCAAATAAAAATTCATTCTGGCTCTCAGAAAAATTCATTTTGATAAAAAATTGGCTCTATAACTTATGGAAATTACTTATTTTATTAAAGAATTCAGTCATTTTTTATATTCTTGATCAATAATGAACTTCAATGTCAGTTTTTATGCATGTTAAAATATATGTTTGAAATACAATCATCAGGGGTAAAAACACCAATAAAGACTAAAGACTAAAAACACCAATATAAACAGTTTAGAATTAATAACATTTAGCTGATAATATGAATGTTTTTTCATTCCAGCCATTCCAGGCTTGAGAGTGACAGAGCCTGTTAGTTGTAAATAACAGAAAAATATTATATAAAAAATTGAAAATAACATTTGTCTGATATATGTTTATTTTCAGCCAGCCTATGATTGAGGTTAACAGGTATCATGCGTTTTTAGACGATACTTGAATTATGAAGAAGAAAATTAGTTATTATTACATCAGGGTGTAAAGTTTTTCTCCCTTAGGAGAAACGAAGAAACGAGTGAGGCCAAAAGGACAACAATTTTCCTGAGGGAGAAAAAGCACTTCTCACCCATGATGTAGGCGACACAACATTATTTTTCCTTCACCTATTTATAAAAATTTTAAATGACATTTTTAAACTTAGGCTACGTGACTACTCGTGCTGCCGACAGCACTGTATGTTGGCAAAAGTTGTAAGCATGAGTCCAGCAAGGCCTCACTGAGGTAAGCAGTAGGCCACACTACTCTTGCCAAGTGTCTTGCCAACATGAATGGCTCGCGGCGTTGGTCTTGCCTTCCATCCACACTGAAATGTGACCAGAGGATAAGCGCCTTATCAAGATCAGAGGTAGGGAGCACCTCGCCTTCGCTTGTCTCAGATGAATAAAAATTGGAAATGAAGACGAGAGGCGGCATAGTAGCAATAGACTTTCTCGTGCTCGCTGTCATTTGTACGCACTCAGCAAGGGTGTGGCACTGGCATGAAACTATACTTGTTTTTTTTTGGATCAGTTCCAATCTCTGTGATTATTTCATAAAATTATCAAATATCTCAGATAATAACAACATATTTTAATTTAAAAAAAAAACTCAATAATTTCTCTGGGCTATGGTCAATTCTGAGCTCATTCCCACATGCACAGAGGAGGACTTGAAGAATGCGGCAGTCTCAATGAAGAATGGCAAAGCTCCAGGACCAAATGGAATCCTCACTGAGGCAATGTAAATAGCAATACATACAGAACCTCAGAATGTGCTCAGAGTGTACAATTTATGCCTGAGAAATGGATCTCCCCCCCAAACAATGGAAGGTTGCTAGACTCTTTCTATTGAGCAAGGGTAAATCAGATACACCCTCTCCTTCATCTTTCCAACCATAATGCATGTTGGATATGGGAGTGAAAGACTGCTGAAGCCACTTCTGAACCAGAAAATAGATAGAGCTGGAAGACTCTCAGCTCAACAACATGGCTTCCGGAAGGAATACTCCACAGTGATTATAGTATTTAAGTCTGCCCAGAGACACACATCCAACAAGACCAATAGTCCTGCTTGTTATATTGGATGTTAAGAATGCCTTTTACACACAGTCAGATAGAGTAAGATATTTTATGGAATAAGAATGTTAGAGAGAAGGATATAAGAATGCTGTGAGAATAAAAAAAGGATAATAGAGAGAGAAATAATATTACTGTAGTTATAAAACTCTAGAGATAATATTCTGCAATACCAGAGTATGGCAGAATAATAATACAGAAATAGATAAGAGAATTGCATGGAACAAGGGAATAGGCTTATTTATGATGTCAGATTACTCCTGTTTCATCAGAATAACAGAAAAAGAAGATGTTAATAATCTAGTTTGATTCAGTTATTGGTACTTCGAAACCAGGATAGGCTGCAATAGCTTGGGAAGTTATATCCCTGAAATTGAGAAAATTGAAGCAGCCTCTTATTTGCTGTAGGCTACAATCCATTACACTTCAAAAAAGATAAATAATACAGACAGTACACGATGATTGTATACAAAAATGCAGTTTATCAAATGAACATAGCCTATAATAATAGCTATGACCTATGAACATAGAAATTACAAATATCTTGATCAATGAATAGGCCTCCTGAATGAATTTGGCTATGTTGAATAGAAAATATAGAACTCAAATGAATACAAGAAGAATTGAACTATTCTTTCATTTTATAACTCATGTAATTCTGTAAACACTGTATCTGAGAGAATATTATTTTCAGTTATTATATTAAAAATACCACCATTTGTAAATTGATAGCAATCAATAAACAAAACAAGGTTATCACAATAATCATTGAATAACAATCAATCATAATACATAATTATCAATGGTAGACTATTATGAATGTCATCTTCAATCTTCAATACAGAAAATAATTAGAATCAATTAATGGCGTCTGCTGTGCTCAACCGCACGGCGAAAAACGCCCTGACGTGCGCGCCAGGCAGCCAGCCTCACCAGAGGCACCTTTGATCACGACAAATAAAATACCAGAAGGGTCTAGGCTCATCGTATTGACGGACGAATACACACTCATAGCCACATGCCTCGCTCGAGGCAAACGCTCATAAGTACACTCTTTATATACTAAAAATGCCAGCCTTTCTCGATAGATGGTGCTAGCTATACACTGTCATATTATATTTTGTCCTTGAGTAAAAGCTATTTTCGAGTGAAAACTAGAAAAATTGAATTTTATCAATAGTATATCATCCAAACTCTTGATCAAATTACAGTTTGATATATGTTTTACGAAAGCGAAACAATGACAATGAATGCTTGGCACTCTATATTATCTACTTCCTAGTTGCCATCTATGTGTTCATTGCTCTACTAACCTTGCACTTGCAATCACACATCACATCACAAAACCCTGGTTGGTTCTTGGTGTTATTGTATTCATTTTTCTTGACTAAATACCTCAATATTTGTTTTGTTATTCATATAATTGGTAAGTAGTATAGAAACGTCCACTAAATTAGTTATGAGCATGATAAAATTAAGTGTAAATCCATTGCAATAGATTATTTACCTTACATTATCTGTCTAGTAATTGGCTAACCTAACATTGACGCTTCCTTGTCACTCACTAAGGACGTAATTTTTTTAAATTGTTGATTAACAATCATACTTGTAATAATCTATTATATTGATAATTATATATATATATATTCTTCTGTAACATTTTAATCGAACTGTCGCACTCAGTTATAATGTTTTACAGTCTAATTTCTACTACTTGTAATCATCGGTAATTCATCTTATAAACTTCCATTTTTTTGAAAATATTGTTGATTGTTGATGATTTATCGTTATATTGTGGCGTATGTCACTAGTACTAATTCATTACAGTACTCCCTCTTAATGCTTTTTGTTTTATTATTTAAATAACTTTTGTATAATTTATTTAACGAGCATTTGAATGCTGTAAGTTGATTTCCAACTTTATAACGTAGTTTCACAAGTTAACAGGATGATTTTATCAACATTATTACTTTGAATTCAATCATTCTACTGTGAAATTATAAAGATTTGGACAGTGTCAATGTAAATTGTTCAACGTAAATTAAATTATATTTATAAATTTGAAGTTGTTGGTGTTAAGGTTATGTTTATGAATTGTATATTTTTATTTGAATGGTATCCTTGTTTACTCTGCTATGGGCTATCTTCAAAACTTACCTGGCCTCGTGAAATTCACCTTATAACGTCAGCACCGATTATTATTGATTTTCTATTCTTATCTGTAATTTGACAAAGCAGTTAGCTCTACCCTTTTCTAACTTCACAACGGTGCTAAATAGTTTTTAGACAATGTATAAAAATGATTATATACCAAAATATTTCATTCCAACCATGAATATTTATTATTGAATGTTGGAAAAAAATATTTTTTCAACGATTATTATATACCGTACTTAAGATAGAATTGATAATTATGAAGAAGAATCATAAACTAATCAAGAATCAAAAATAAATCAGATTTTCCGGAATAACTGAAATTACAGCCATGTATGTGGTGGAAACGGAAATGTAGCTACAATGCCTTCCTATCATTTCCACTATCTTTATAGGCCTATGTAAATCTCACTATAGATGAATAATACCATTCCAATTGTGAATCATTAGCTATCATCATAAATTAATATCTTAAATGTTGATTGGTTGGTTAGCATTTATGTGTGTAATATTAGAGGAAGGGTACATCTTTACATGCATTTAGTAGAAAATTTGTATGGTTTATTTTTTGGTTTTGGAGAATTAACAAAATTAAAATTTTACAGATTCCGTTCACTTTCAGACGCTGATTGCTAACATGTTTTGATCAACCAAGGCATTGTAAATGTCCTTATTCCGCATTTTACCAAAAATTAGGTTTCAATGCATTTCCTAAACATAGGGACTGAAATTTAATCTGCATAAGTCTTTGAATAGTTCAAAAAAAACAATAAACAACTTATTCATTGATTTTCTATTTGTTGTATTCCTATCTAAAAAAACATTCTCTCACAAGAAGCTACTCGAAAGACGAAAAAATACCACATTAGTGCCTGATACAGACTCGATGGATCAATAATGCTCTTTCATTCACGCCATACAATAATTAATGAATAATGATGGAAAAACGTTTTTATGACCTCATAAACATTCATTATTTTATTTATGGTGAGTAAGGAGGTGCATATTCAATCAGTAAACAACAACATCTAATAATTAAGTAGGATACTGTATATTGAAATTAATCAAATTATACTATTCCTATAGTGAGATTCAAGTTATAAATAAAGTTAGTGAAAATAATAGGACGGCATAGTCTCCTATAGTGCATAGCTGTGATTCCTTTCATTCCGGTATAAGTGATAGGGTAATATTAATTTTTGATCCTTGTTAATATCTATTAATTGTTGATCTATTATTTTGTAAGTAAACTATATTCACCAATAAAATATACCTATTAATGATTTGATAATAAATTTATAAGTAAATACATTTTTATAATTGGGATTTAATATTCTGGTAGTTCATTTAATTTCTTCATAGGTCACAAACGATTTGGCAACGGTGTGGAGTTGGAAAAGGATAGAACTTAGTCTAATGACAGACAATGATTGCAAGCTAATGTTAATCAGATGCTTGCATTATATTATTCTCATATTTATTCTCACTATAGTGCTATCAATTATTTTGAAGACTTGAATCAGAGGCATTGGACATAATATGTTGAGCATGGGGCATGAAAGAAGAGCCAAATGTAAATGGTAGGAGGGTTATACAATAGAAGAAGAAAGGGTAGACGAAGAATAGGCGGGCAGATGATGTGGTGCGCCATGTGAGGACACTTGGTGTTGGTGACTGGAGGATGGAGGGACTCCAAGAAAGTTGGAGGTACTCCAAGAAAGCTTTTCTCAGGTTTATCCACTTGTACAACTGAGGAGTAACTCGTGCTGGAAACACCCTTACTATAAAACTGTTCTATAATATACTATTTTGCTTTTTACATGCCGTATATGTGTGGGATACCGTAGGACATTTGTTATTTTAAATCTTGGATTCATTGTTGAGCCGTTGGCTCCTATGATATACAGTTCGGAGAGGTATAAGTAACTTTGACAAAATAGTAATTAATGAAAAATGTTGGAAATGTGGTTTTTGCTGAGGATGATTCCCACATAAACTACTCCAGGCTTGTGCGTGGGTAATGGGAAGTATAGTAATAAGGAAGGTGATAATGATTGTTACATGAAAAGAGTACAGCTTGAATTTTCTAATTCCAATGAGTTCTTTATTCATCAAGAACTACGACGTTTCATCAAGTTTTAACGTTACTAATGGCGATATTATAGAATGCTCATTTCAGCTTGTTTGGAACAAAACACATTTCATGTGTTGTCCCTCATTTTCAATGATTCATTTTCATAGTTTAGTTTCAAAGTTCTTTTCAACTTCAAGTGTAATCACAAGCTTCAAGAGTCACTACAACAGTCCTCTTAAAAATCCGACGACTGTTTAATTCTTGAAATTCGCTATTAGTCTTCAATGCCACATGCTAGTTGAGCTATGCAGAACTTTCAACTATACTACGTGATTGATCGATCATTTACGGTTATTTAGAGCTATTGCATTGACAGATAAGGATAGTATATTGAATGCTCTTTATTGTGAGTTACTATTGATATCAACTCTCCAGCTGTACCCTTTTCATGAAGCAATAAAATTCTGCTCTGATATGTTTGTTATATTTCATTTGTCATTTAATGTATAATAGTCTGGCATATCAACTCCCAGGCTAGTCTGAGTGATGACATAATTTCTATCATTCGCAGGATATCTTTCCACCGTAATTACTATTGTACTGTAGCCTATATAATGCTTTCGAAACCGAATTAATATTCTCAACTGATTACTTCGTTGATTTTTGATAAGTTTGATGTATTTGATAAATTTGAAATTACAGTAAACTCAAGCGGACTGCGATAGCTTAGTTGGATATGTCGTTATCAACTGTCCACTGGACCAGTCATAGGTTCGAATCCCACCAAGTCTTATCTCTTAATTCTTATCTCTTAATTTTTTTTACATAACATTATTATTGGAAGCAACACATGATAATAATACTGTATATCCATTTTGGTTCAATTTTACAAACTCAAAATACTATAATTTAAAAAAAGAAAAACTTTATACAATGTGTCATTGAGAAACCTCAATTTTACAGTATAACTAATTCGTAGGATTTGATATTGACATGAAAATTGAAAATCAAAGTACCCTCTTAACATTTTTTTACACAACATGTTTCGAACTTCAAACAGGAAAGTGAACACTTGATATTGATATAGAGTTATAGAGGATATAGTCATAGAGTTTGTCATATTCTTCTCAGTTTCGTATAATTTTTTCATTCGGGCTCTGAATATTCCTCATGGGCATCAACTATTGTAATATTGAATCTTCTCTCTATTAATCTTTCTCGTATTTTCATTGTTTGTACAGATTTTCAATCAATTAATATTTTTCCTTTATCTTCTTCTTTAATATTATCTATAAGGAATATTCAGAAAACGAATGTAAAATCTCAGGAACTGAAAAGAATATGATTGTGTTGTATACAATCTGTATACAATAATTGTATTGTATCTTTACGTAAATTATACATTTGCAATATTGTATTGTATACAGTACTGTATTTTATACAAAACTATTCTATATTTCTAAATTACCCTTGCACGGGCCAAACACTTTGGTGGTCATCCTCTAGCAGGAAAATGTAATGAATTTATTTCTCATCCATAGATAAAATGTTTTCTATTAACTAATTTCTATCTGATCTATTTGCAGATAACTTTCTTGTCGGGTGGCTGTATGGTGAGGATGGAGTATGAAGTGCCTAAGTAATGAGTTGAGTTCAAGTACTGTGAGGAAAACCAGTTGCAGTTCCCCGCAACTTACAGTCACCAAGTTCGTCTCCCCGGTTCAGTACAGAGCTGTCAGCTCGTTTACTCCCACCTCTCTCTCATCTGGCGAGATCAGTGTCGAACCAGAGGATGTTCTCGACCAGAAGGGCCAGTCGCCTCCTGGATTCTATCATGTCTACAACAGACGCACCGGTTGCACTGGATATGTTCCAAGTAAGTTATCTTGTAGAAGGTACCTTTAAGCCTGGTTTTCACTAGTAGAGTTAGTGGTCGAGTAACTGGCATACTAACTCTACTCTACTTACTTGGTCGAGTAACTTTTCACTACAATTAAGAATAGTAGGTAAAGTGTGTCGTCTAGTGAACAGAACCAACTTTAAAATGTCAATAAGGAACTCTACTCTACTCTTCTATTTCGAGACTGTTTTTATTAGCATAGAAGTGGTAGAGTAGAGTGAGAAGCGGTGGTGGGGGAAGGCAAGTGGTAGAGTACTATCCCACGGTGCTATCCCACTCTACTCTACTAAAAACTGGTACCTTACCATTACTCTACTCTACCATGAACGTTTTCATTGGGAGAGTTCATAATATAGTTAGTACTTTCCCAGGGAACTCTACCACTATGTTTATGTTTATGTTTTCAAGGGACGGATTCAAAGACCCAAAGGTTCAAAGAACCTCACACGTCAACCGAAGCTTATTGTGTGTCCCAAAAGTATGTTAGTTAGGCAAACCAACTCCCGTGTCCTTTACGACATCCAGGAGTTTCTTCCCTATACCAACATCCCATTCCTCACCTGGTTGCTTACAGCCAAACAGAGCTCTTCTTCTAGATCCAAGACTTTCGCAATCCAGTATGATATGCTTAGCAGTCTCTTCAGACTGATTACAGAGCCTACACATCTGGCTTTCATTTCTGAGTCCAATTGTATGGAGATGTTTCATGAAGTGGCCATGTCCAGTTATCAGGGCAATCTCCTGCTTGACCTGACCTCTTCCCAGACTCACCAGCCACCTGGTGAAGCGAGGGCTTGCGTCTGCCAGCAGTCTTTTGCCAAGTGCTTGACCACGGTGACCCTGCCATTGCTGGTGGTGTAAGTCCCTGGACCATTTATTTATTGTGTGGAAGGCAGTTGTTTTACTTATGCCACAGCCCGGCTCTGGGCCAAAGAATGGCATACTAGAACCCCGCTTAGCAAGCTCATCTGCACGCTCATTACCTCCTATGCCTACATGGCCAGGTACCCAACTAAGATGCATAGAGTTGAGCGTTGCAAGCCTGCTGAGCGTTTTGTGGCACTCCCACACCAATTTGGACTTGATTTCATTGGAGTCAAGAGCATTGAGGGCTGCCTGACAGTCTGACAGGATTACTATATGCTTATTGCAGTAGCGCCTGGTAATGCCTATGTTGGCACAGGCCATGATGCCTCAAATCTCTGCCAGAAAGATGGTGCAGTGTTGTCCCAGACTTGCATAGACTTGTGTTCTAGGTGAATCACTGTACACCCCGTAGCCAGATTTCCCTTCAATGAGAGAACCGTCTGTGTACCAGACAAGGCTGCCTCTTTTGGGATAGGGCCCTTCCTCAGATTTCCACTCCTCTCTAGAGCAGAATTTAACAGAGAAAGGTTTAGTAAAAACCAACTCCGTGCTCATGACATCTGACGTCTTCTCAAGCACAGGGCTGTGAGCAACAGCTTTGGCGATTGTGCAGTGGCCTGTTCCAGACAGGCCTTCTCTCCATTGGCCTGCAACTTTCAGTCGATAGGCTGATTTCCGTGCCTCTGCCATAATAAAAATGTTCAATGGCAGTAAGCCAAGAGCAACATCAAGAGTTGCTGACAGCAGCCTGCTCCTGAAAGCTGCAGTGACTAGAAGTGTTTGCATCCTTTGTAGACTTGTGAGTTTGGCTGTAGCTGTAGCCTGGTTCATCTTTGTCCACCAGACTAGTGATCCATAAGTTACCTGACGCCTTATTACTGCCTTGTACAGACACAGAGCTATGTGAGGCCACATCCCCCACATGGAGCCTGCAAATCTTATGGGAGTCATAAGCGCCCATTTAGCTTTATGCAGTGTATTGTTTAAATGATTATTCCAAGTCAGCTTTGAGTCAATGGTCAGCCCTGAATATTTGACTGTACTTAATACTTCAAGCCGTGTAAATCCAAGTTTCTACCTGGAGAGAGACTCCAGGTTCTTTTTCCTTGTAAATGGAATGACTGCAGTCTTCGAGGGATTTATACTTAGTCCCTCTCCAAGACACCAGTCATTAACGGTTTTGAGGTTGACGTTCATGACGTCAGCAACAATGTTGGTGAACTTTCCCTGTACCATGAGGACTATGTCATCAGCATAGCCCTGTACAAAGACACCTTTACTTGTGAGTTCATTAAGGAGACCATCGACCACACGGTTCCACAGAAGAGATGAAAGCACACCTCCCTGCGGACAGCCCCTCGCGGGCGCAATCACCATCGACTCACCTTGAAGATAAGCCATGATCCGCCTGGAGCAGAGCATGGCCTCAACCCAACTACATATGGCAGGCTCAAGACCACGCCCCCGGACCGCTCGGACCATGGCCTTGTAAGTGACATTGTCAAATGCGCCCTCAATGTCCATGAAGGCACACAGGGCAATCTCCCTGGCAGCAAGGCTGTCCTCCACCCTGCTCACAAGCTGATGCAGGGCTGTTTCACAGGACTTGCCAGGCTGATAAGCATGCTGATTCCTGTGGAGGGGAGTGTCTGAAAGCACTCCCTTCCTTAGATGTCTTTCCACCAGTCTTTCCAGCGTCTTCAAGAGAAACGATGTGAGATTGATGGGACGAAATGATTTTGCAGTTGAGTAGTCTGCTCTTCCTCTCTTTGGAATGAAGACCACTCTACTGAGGCACCAGGCTTGAGGGATGTACCCATAGGCCAGACTTGATCTAAAAAGTTCACACATGAGAACTAGTAGAGCTTCTGGTCCTTGCTGCAGCATAGCTGGTATTATGCCATCCCCCCCCCCAGGGGATTTGAAGGGGCCAAACTTGGATATGGCCCATTTAACTTTGGAGAGTGTGACAATTCGCCTGGCTAAAGTCCAGCTTCCACTATCAGCTCTTGGCCATGAGCTCATTTCGCTGTTGCCAGACATGCCTGATTAATCACTCTCGTAGGTACAATCTGGAAAGTGAGTCTCAAGAAGAAGTTTGAGACTTCCATCAATTCCAGTGGTATATTGTCCCCCTGGTGACCTAAGAGTTCCCAAGAGGCCAATTGGGCTTGAAGCTAAAACACGCTGCAGGCTCGCTGCTCTACCATTAACTCTACTAATGAAAACCAGGCTTTAGAGATATTCATGTTGTAAAGTCAGTGGAAATTACAGGATGGTATAGTGTTGCCACTTTTCTTTTTCCACCGCCTTCTACACTAGATAGGCTTCAATCTATTTCGGACTATGTGTAACGTTATCTAAATTTGGGAGAGGAATAGCAAAAAATTGTCTTATTTTTCCTCTCCCCATAGTTTTGATGATGTACTTATTGTATGAATGAATAAAGATTGAATGAATGATAGCTGTAACTCAAGTCATCCCTTTATAACTTATACAGACTAATATTAATTGTTGTTGATTCTTGTTAATAATAATCAATAACATCTCAAATAGATAATATTCACCAAGGAAATACACCTTTTCGTGATTTAATAATATATTTCCACAATTTAAATTGTATATTCTGGTAGTTCATTATATTTCTTCATGCCCTACAAAAGATTTGCCAATAGTGCGGAGTTGGAAAAGGATACAGCTACCTTCTGCTTTGCCCAATAACAGACAAGGATAGCAAATTTTGATCAGATACTGACTTTAGAACCTGAATCTCTCTGTAGTTGTAGATAGTTCATTCACTAGAAAAAAATGAAGTTGCAGCGGCCTAAGGGGTAATAGAGTACTGGGTATTCGCTCTGTCTTCCTCAGGGCAATCTGAAGTTTTATTCATTAGAGGTTAGACGATCGTAATTAAATCATTTGTAAAGGGTTGAACACTTTATCTTTCTATCTGATCTATCAAGCTGATCGTAGTATGATGTAGTGTGCTGAAGTCACGTTCCATTTCCTATGAAGATTTGAAGAGTGATCAAAAAGTCACGGAATTGAAATTATTTCACTTTTCAGGTTTTGATTTTGCGACTTTTCGATCAATCTGCTCGTGTTCTCTTATGGGAAAGTTAGAACAAATCTCTAATAAATAATTATATGAGCCATATAACATATCACATGCTCTTGATTCTAAAGCAATAGAAATTGTAGACCAATAGACATATTGCGAATGATATCTCTCTTCGAATTGAATACTTCAAAATTTAAAATTTGTTGATGTTCAAATTACTATACTATATATTTTGGGGCGAAATTAAAATAGCAGCTCGGAAAAGTATAATTATCTAAATGTATTACTTCAATGTATAGTGAAATAATGTATGAATTAAACACTGCTTTCTGAGATGCCTTGTTCAATGATGAAATAAAACACAACATATATTTTTTTAGGTAGTTTAATTTCTGCAAATCAAGTTTCAATGCCAATGGCTTCATGAGACCAATTGACGAAGATGCCACGAGCATTGAGTGTTGTGTAAATGAAGCTTTTCAAGTAAAATAAGACAATGTTATGTTTTCATTTCGAATTGGGTTGGGAAAAATGATATTACTTATTTCATTAAAATGAGATAGTTCATTGATGATCTACTATCCTTCTCTTTTCTTCCTATTTCTATATACGGCTTCTTAATTTTTTTATTCTTTGCATATTACTGCACTGCTTCATTTTATTGTATCTAATTCATAATTATTTCATTATTTTCAGTTTCTACTTTGAAATTAAGAGTAAATCCCTGGAGGAGATCAGAATCTGAACGGAGTTACGACTCCAGCAATAATAAAACACCAACCAAACAAGGTATATTATATAGAAGGACATCTATGATATGTGAGTGTCGATATTTTTATTATTTTTTCCGTTATTTTCATTTATAAATTTATTTTCAAAATCAACCAATTTGAAACACGATCTAATAGTGCTTAATATGTCAGTGAACTAGTGAAAGTCATGTTCTCTAGAATAGCTAGATTTGATAATAATTCTTCATAATGTTCGAATTATTGTATTAATCTAGTTATATTAATAACTACTCCAAACTACTCGTAGAAATAATATTTTAAATCATTATTCATTGCAGCCCAAACATAATTAAATATTTACTGTGTAGTATTGAAAGTACATTATAAAAAACTACTTCAAACTGTCACAGTCATTCAATCATTACAATAACGTAAATTTAGTTTAGTCTGCTAAACCATTTCCGATGTAAACTTCACAGTTTATCAGAGATTTCTAATGTTACAACTTGAACTAGTTTCTTGTTTTTTTTTTTTAAATAAGCAGTGTTGAGAATTTCAAGTAATTCAATATGATAAAATATCTTCGTTTGTGTGCGAGGAGATTTAGTTTCCGATATGCTTAAACAACCATAAATGAACTGATACGTCAATAGCGAGCCACTTTGAGCGACTCTTTATCAACGTTTCTGAATTGATATTCATGGCACGTTTTAGATATTGAAAAGTTCTGTGTTGCTTTATTAGGTAATTTATTGTCTCCTTGCAACGCAACAAGTAGAGAAACTCTTTGAAGCACATACTTAGCAAGCCAATACCAAAAGTTGATTCTGTCATGCTCCTAGTACTTTTTACCGTTATTTTGATTTACCACAAGATTTTGGTAATAACAAGTAATACACTATTGTTTTTTATGCTATTAAATTTTGTATATATTTTAAACAATTTTGAGCTTAGAATAACTTGTGTTACAGAATTGTTCTTATATTGTTTTTGTATTCAGTTATGTCTATAGGAAGCACTCATATTTTGTTATATTATTGAAATAAAATATAAATATCATCGTAGTTTATATTTTATCAGTGCATTGTATGTTTCAACTGATGAGAACTATCTAATGCACTAATAAATTATAAAATAATATAAACGTTTACTGGTAATTGATGAGATTATTATTTTATTTCAATAACAGTGATAGTCCTGTTTTGAATAAGTGAATATTCAATTTCCAATGCATGTTCTAACTTTTGCATATTTATACTTTCTTATCGATTAGAATTTATGCACTTTTGAGTTCTTAAGAGAGCCGAAGTAGCTTCAATTTGAGAGTGAAATGGAATTTTCGCTCAAATAATTGCAGAGTTGAATTCAATGGAGGAATTGCTTGAATAATGTGTTTAAAATTAATAATTTACTGCAGAAACATGGGTTATTTGAACTCTGAACGAATTTTAACTTGACACATGCACAATTGATTTATAAATTAGTTTTGAACTATTTTTGATGACAGTCTAATTTTTTTATTATAGTTTTTAAAAACTAGTACTCAGGTGTGGAGACCTTTCGGATTTAAAAAAATCCATTTTCAACACTGTGTAACATTTTTTGTGTTTACTGTGTTGAGAGTTAAAAATGGATTTTTAAAAATCCGAAAGCGCTCCACAAGTGAGTACTGGTTTTTAATAACTATTATTTTAAAAATTAGACTGTAGTGTCGTCAAAAATAGTTCAAAACGAATTATTATCTAACAGTTCGTCATGGTTAGTGAAATAGATGAATATGATTTATAAACATTTCAAATAGGGTTGCAGATATGAATTTCTTGACCAATCATGAATTGCAATGTTGAAAAGTGAGATGTTTTTTATCATTTTTTATCCTACGTTTTTATCATTAGTGAACGCATTTCAATTCGATCAGAATCGAATTTGCCCCACAGTTGATGAAAAACTATTATTTACTGTTGAAAAAACTTAATAACAGTTGAGAAAGCATTTCAAGTGGAAATCACATGATGTTAACATTTAAGCTGTAATGGATCAAGAATTTTATTTCTTTCGAATCCTTTTATTATAGTTAACTTACTAGAGTCTCCATCATTATTTTTAATTTTTTCTCAAATTTCTTTGTAGAATGTGACTACTCACATATTTTATTATTATATTATAGTAATATAATTTATTATTGTCATACAATTTAATCAGTTGTCTATGAACCTAGTATGCAGATCACAGACGTTTTCTTCTATATGCGCTCAACATTGGATGCGTTTACATGTGATCTGTGTCGCTTGACAGATGATGTCGCTTGAACGCATGGAAATGAATGAGTGTGCTCACACAGCGTACGACTTGGTCGCATGTTCACGTCCAACCAAATTCCAGCTTGCTGGCATCTTGTGGCATTTGTCGTTCCATAGATTATAATTAAATGCAATTAGCAAGTCAAGAAATCAAAATACAAAGTCAGGTGTCATAATAAGCTTGAAGTTGAACAGTCATTACATTTCAAAAGTATTCAGTAAAACTATCCACCATGCGCGCGGTCTAAATCTCTATGGCATTAACCCTTAAGGTTATTTCAACCAATTTTCATTAAATATAGAATTGAAATTGTTAACATTTTCAATCAGACCGTGTCTAGAACAAACGCAAATAAATACGAATTTTACATGAAAAATAATTGAACAAGAATCTTACAAGTCGTATCATACTCAAGTAATATTATCAATTGTTCTTTAAACAATTTTTCGTTCAACTGATTGTGTATATGATTTTAATTTTGTTGGCCATGCTTTCTAACGAAATTCTCTGCTATGAACTTTGCAGTGAAATCTAGAAAGCATTGGAAAATAACTACTAGCTTGAATAGTATCTAATATTCTTGCACAAGCTGCTGTTTTTCAAAATTTATTAGACTTCTATTTATTGTCGATTTTCCATTTTTCAGCCCGTGAGAGTATAGACAATGGTGCCGGAAAAGGTGCCGGAAACCACTCCATGTCTCATGTCTACTTTCTTACTCCAATTTTGTGCAAGCACTGTAAGTAGCCTACTTCACATTAAATAAATGATGAACGTATACAGGTTGAGCATCAATTATTGAACACATTTCATAGGTGAATAAAAAAAAAATTAGTAGCGCTCCTATTTTTGTGTGTAGCTTCTATTATTTGTGATTTGTGAAGACTCAAATTAAGAAGACTCATAAGAAGACTCTTATTTGTGACACAGTCGGCTCAATGGTGTAGGATGACAGAGCGTCAGGAGAAATCTATGTGCGTTCTGTGGTTTCACGAAAGCAGATAATCGGTTATTACCGTTCAAAGACGTTTTTTAATTAGAGTATGGCCGTGAAAATAAGTTGTATGCAAGAAAGTTATGTAATATTGATGAACTAAAACGAAGAATTGAATCCGTAATTCAGGACATCACTCCAGATTGACAATGTATGGCGTGAAATTGAATATCGTCTTATTTTATGCGCAACAAAAGTGCTCACGTAGAAATTTGTCGAACTTGTAGATAAAACTATTTGAAATTGGCTTTTCAATAAATCAACATCCATGTAAGTACACTTATTCGTTATTTTTTTATTCACCTATGAAATGTATTCAATAATTTATGCCCATCCTGTATTTCTTAACCCGTTTATTAGTAATTATTTATATTGATAATTCTGATATAAAAATGATACTAATAGAATAATTATTAGTAGCCTACCCAGTACATTACACACTAGTCTACAGTACTAGACACTATAGGAGAAGAGCACAGTGTAAGTTTCAATCAAATCTGAACAGATGGTGTATAAAATCGAGCTACGATTGCATTCAGTAAACTTTTATACATCTTGAGTTTAATTCATCAGCTATTGCGGTTTAGTCCACCGAACAGTCACCTATTAATGTAGATACTCTTGTGATTTGATGAGAATGCAATGACGATAGTTCACGACGGTTGAATTCGATATACTTACGAACAACCGGTCAGAGTTGTAACGCCTATTCGACAACCCCTTTTCTCTACAATATAGGGAAATCACAATGGTTAGTTGTAATTTTCATCTCAAACTTAATTTTATACTTCACTGAATGTGTGGAAATTAGTATGGCGTTACTGAATGGATGCTCCAATTCAGATCAGTTTTCATTCACAAATAGTTGAATAATTACTGCAAATATATATTTTTTTGCCTTTTTTCGTTAGGGCTACTCTTAAATAGAAAGAAATAAAAATCCAAGTACAATTTAAAAAAAAAATTGTTTACTTACCACATGTTTCGACATTTATGTCATTCTTGTCATAATTACCCACTTTTCATATTCAATGGTAACTGTAGGAAAAACTTGATGTGAAATATAAGCGCAAAGTTCCTCTGCTGCACTCAAGAAACCATTCCTCACCTACGGCTCGGGCGTAAACGTTTCTTTCGGTGCAGCAAACTGTCACTTTGCGCACTAGTTGCACAAATAACTATGATCATTTAGGAGACTGTTGGGAAACTGTTCAATTGAAATGAAAACAAATTCCTTCAAAAAATAATTTATAATAATAGTTTAACAATGTATCATGCCAAATATTGTAGCCCACTGTTAATTGAGGTATGTACCCTATACATGCATAATAAAAAATATAAAAATAACACATTGAAATAATGTTTTTCTATCTACTTGTTACAATTGAAAAATTCAGAAATGTGAGTGAAAATTGAAAATAAACATAGTCCACATGGTTAGATAGCCGAGGTTGGATTATTGTGATGCTATAATTATAATGGCATTTCCTGCAATATTATAAATCTAAATTTTGTTCTTTGTCGTTTCCTTATTCCTCTACTAATTATTGTCTCATTTTTAGATTTTCATCACCATTGAAGAATGATAATAAAAATTTCCTCTGTTCAATTTAACTGAAATCGTATTGACTTCTATCTAAATTCGGGTCTTTCTCGTTATTAATTTCTTTTTGGGTACCGTACCTACTGTTCATGTTCTAATCTTCAATAGAAACAAAACCTGTAAATGCGCTAGAGATAATACCGTATGTTGAGCTGTAAATATAAATAACTTACTGAAAATGTAATAATGCTGATTACAAAATATCAGTTTATGAAAAGATAGTAGAAAAATGGAAGGAACTATAGCAAGCCTACTACATAATTATGAACAATGACAATCCATGAGACAATACTAAAGATTTTTTTTTGAAATATTAACTACCATACCTATTAATAATTAATTAACTTGATTGCAGAATTTTACATTAAATAATTATTTGATAACATCCAAGTTCAATCGTAATGAAAACAACTTCCTTCAAAAAATAATTTATAATGATATGTTTCGAGGGAAAAAATTGAGAACAAAAAAATTGAAACTTCTTCGGGGCTCGAACCGAGAATCTTTCACTTTGAAGCCGCCGAGCGCTTTACCACAGAGCGCATTACTCCACAACCACTGTTGGAATGGATTGTCTTGTAACAACGTTATAACCTCCATTACATTATCGTTACTCTGACTCGAACAGTTTGTGTCATCCCGTAGCCTACCTATCTATTCAGTAGTAGAATAAAAATAAATATGGCATATTTCATTTAAAAAAGATTCAATTCGTTTCTGTCTGATAATTCATAACGATATCCATTAATTTTTGCATCTATTTATGAAGTGATACAAATATATTGCAGAAAATGCCGGCAATATTCAAAGATGCTGTTAAATTTTGGACTGCGATTGAATTCGCCCCCAAAATAGCTAGAAAATGATTACTTTGTTCAAAATAATCCGACACGTATTATTTAAAATGTTTGTTCAAAAAGCTGAATAATATAGCTCTTCAATTGGGTTCAACAAATTTTCGTTTCTGATACACGGATTTCAGTAGGCTACATACGGTACCGTACCTAACCTTCATCATACTTGAAATACATCTCTTATGTTAAGAAAAAGTTGTCAATATTTCACCGATTTAGGAATTTGTCAGCGGAACAATATAGTATGTTGGCTATATTATTGTATTGATTTCATTTAAAATCAAAACTCTTACATAATTAAACTCACCTCTCGTACCGGCGGCGGTAGTGTTGTATGGTAGATGATTTTTAGTATTTAATAATATCGTATTTAAAGATGACAAAAACAGCTTTTCGAAAATTTGAAAGATTGAGAATCAATAAAATGTTGTTGTTCAAAACTTAACAACTCACAATAATATAATATTATCACAATCGCTATAAGCTGCCAGCATTTGTATAAAAAATCCGGTATCGAAACATGAGCTTCCTGTATCGAAACACATAATGCAACACATTATTACCAGCGTATCAATTTATCTATGAGCTTCCTTTATACAAACACATCTACAACAATGTAGGTATGCCGTATGATGTTCCATGAATCAAATTTAAACATGAATTCTGAAAAATCTAGGAAGAAAATTGAAATTTGGGCTTCGAGGTGCACGATTTTGATATTTTTAGAATCTATGTGCAAAATTTGGAGATCTAAATCATTACTGCTTTTCCGGTATGAAATCCACAAGTTGACATGTTTTGATGCGAACAAACGAACACACGAACAAACACAACCCTACTCTCTCTTATTATATAGATTATACCCCATAACGCCAGGAGTCAGTGTGTGGAGAATCAGTTCATTATTAATATGTATTACAAACGTTTATATTGGACAGTATAGGCGTAACATTGAACTTGAAAGTTATATACTTATGTGATGAACTGAACAAAATAATTCAAAACACTAATTCAAAACTAGTGTTTAGTATGATAAAACTAGTGTTGAAGTATGATAATCTAGGATATGAGTCATTAAAACTCGTATTTGAAGCTGTCCAAGGTTGAAAACTAGAAATACTTGATGAATTAGATAGGATAATACTCTTGACTAAGGCAGGTTTTGATTGCTTCTCATTGTGACACTACTACTCGTATAAAGTCTGAGGCAGCTCGTCTCATTGCAAGAATTTTCCATAAAAGGACAGATTGAATTTATAGGAAAAATAAGCCACTCTCAGTTGATGAACAGATTGAACCTCATTTGAGGTGAAAACATAATGGAGCTGCGAAGGTAGCTTCAAGCTTGATGGTATTGAAAAGAATGCATATGTCTAAATGGTGGTTACATTGTGGAGCCATATGTTTTGACTCATTCAAATACATGTATTCTTTTTAACTCCTTCAAGTTTGAAGCTACCTTCGCTGCTCCTGTATGTTTTCGCCCTTATTGTCGGCAAATCACAAGATTATCCATGGCATTTCCCTAGATTGTTGGATACGTTAGGGGAAAAATAGTGCACATGCGCAACAACCAAAATTCTGTAAAATAGTAATTTGTTATTGATGTACAGTGGGATTATCGGTACTTTCAGGGAGTATTATTGCAAGCAATGCTACCAGTGTCCCACATGATTTCTCTGTCCACTTTTCAGCGAGGTCTGTTCCCGTGATGCGCTAATAGAGCTGTCTGAAGATGTATATTACATTTTTCACTTGTTGCTTGAGAAATGCTATCTGTCAAGCCCAGATTAGTATGTTCAAGAACATACAGATACCAACTGCATACCCTACACTTACAAGTTATAGACTTAGTAATGTAACATGAGTGAAGCCTGTGGATCTACCGCTCTGGGACACTGTTCATTTTGAAATTCATTGATGAATGCTTTGTTTCGTCAACATTGAGAATACATTTGTGTTCATAAAACTTTTCAAAAGGCCTTACCGCTTTTAAAAAGCCTTATCGCTTTGAAAGCGATACCAAAAAGGTCTTTAGTAGCCCTCAGACAAGCTTCATTATACTCATCTCAAAAAATGTTTAAAAAGCTGAGCTTGTTGGATGAGATGCTGTATCACTGATTTTACAAAGAAGATCCAATTTTCTCGCTTTTGTAATAGAACCACTTGTACAGCCAACTCTCATTGTACATGTTTGAATTGTTACAAACTTGTTACATATGGTAGGAAAGGTGATTTAAGGGTATATGAATAGCGATTTACGTGATAAAAACATGTGTAAAAAATGAAGACAAGTTATTAAAGTGGATTCCCTACAATATGGTAGTATTTCATTCAATCAGTATGTTTAAGTAGTTTCAGATATCGGCATTATTCATACAATAATTCCATCACCAAAATCATAGGGAGAGAAAAAATAAGGTAACCTTGTGCTATTCCTCTCCCAAATTTGGATAAGATTACACATAGTCCGAAATAGGTTAAAAATGATAAATCAAGTTGAACACTGACAAAATAATAATAAATTATTATAAACCCTCCAAAGATGATATTCAGAGATAATATTGGTGAAAATTAAGTACCGTATGGTATAGAAAGAGTAAAGGGAAAATAGAGAAGAGAGTAGAGAGAAGAAAAAGAGAAAAGATAAAAGAGACAAGGAGATTCATACATTTTTCGGAAAACCGAAAAATTTATGAATGTTAAACTTACAGCATCCACGCCGAGACACTCGACATAAGTGGCGAATCCTTCATGTTTATTGATGTAATCATTAGAAAAACTGAACAGAACAGCTGATTAAAGTTACAGTATTTATTTATTGGAAAGTTGAAATATGTGAGAGTACCAGGGATACCCCATTATTGCTCTCATAACACAAAAATTATACAATGTAAAATGAAATTCAGCTTAAACCTGAAAAAATAGTCGTCTTGGCTATCTTAACCGACAAGCTACCAGCTGTTTCTATTCAAATTAATTATTGTGAATAACAGGCGGATTAAATAAAGCTATAGTGACATTTTCAAGAATGTGATTAATTTTGAGTTTGAAGTAGATTGTAGAAGCTGTGCCGATTTAATTCAGATCTTCTCTATGCAAACATTCCTATGAAGTGAATAGGTTGGATATGTAACTTACGAGTACTGTTCAATGAATAATAATAATAATATTAATACTGAGGGTGATGCACACATAAGCTCTTAGGCTTGTGCGTGGGTAATGAATGAGAGGGATGATGATGAGAGATGACGACAACTTTTTAGGTAGACGGGACCGACGGCTTATCGTTTCCTTCGAAAGACGTGGTGGCCGTATCTATGTGATTGTGCTGTGGTCAAAAACTTTTGCCACGGTCGAGCTTCGAACTCGGGTTCTCTTGATTATTAGACCGGCGCGTTATCACTTACTCTAACCAGCCACCCAATTATTTTAAAAGTTCAATTCCTTATTGTCTCCAGGTAAATACAACTTGGTCTGAGTTGAACTACCATAACTGTAATGAATAAAATTAAGTTTTGTTTTAAATGAAAGCCAGGGTTTCAACTATATATAGGCTCGTATTACATTAGCCTCCAGGCTAGGTGGCCAGTGGTAGAGCAGAGGCCATCAGTGGTTGCGTGTGTAAAGCGAGTTGGGACACCAGTTATACATCAAGAATGGTGGCCGGGCTGGCAACCCGAGTGTAATGAGCGCAATAAGAACTAATGCCCCCTGACTTGCTGGAACACTTGGCGGGTGTCATTCATATTTATCATATCTCAGATATGCCAAATTCCAGTTTGTCTGGTTCCCGTCGCCTTGTCGATACAGTATCATAGTATTGAGTAAAGCGAATATGTCAACTACCTTTATTTGTCTTTGTTATGTAAAATTATCAAAACATTTCGAATAATATATTATCATTTAAAAGCCTAAACCACTTTCCTTTTACCTTTAAAACATAATTAAACAGAATCTTTTTGGTGATGTTCATCTAATTTTATACACTAGACAATTTGAGAACTGAGGAACTCCCCCATGCTTCACACATAACAGATTAACAATAGTTTTTCTTTTTTGTGCTTGTGCTTCAACCTACTCAAGAAGCAACGTAGTAATAGCCATATTAGTACACTTTGAAGCTAAACTTATAAATCATAATATCAAAATGAAAGAGTATTGAAACAGTTTTGTTTGTTATCACCAGTAAGAATGTGCGCGCAATGTCTTCAATCCGCAAATATCCAGTAAAGACCTGGTTGCATATTCGTCTATTAAATTCAACCACCTTAAAATTACGTCATCGCACACTATTTGTTCAGTGATTCCATTAGAGGACGTCATTTTACGGCAGTTTAATTAACTAGATGTATGTGCAGCTGGGCCTATCTTTCATTGGTCAGGTTGATATGAATGATTCCCATGATCAACCGTCCTAAAGTAGCTTTAAAAAGTGATTTCTATTTTTGGGGTATCATCAATGATTGTTTTTCGTATCTTCTTTACCAGTTGACCTCTCCGAGTTTAGAAAAAGGTGCACCTTTTAAATTGGAAATTTAAAGGGAAATTTTAGAGATCACTTGTAGCAACAATAATACTGACTAAACTGACAAGTTTTGGATAGAATTTTATCTAATTTTCATCATTTTTCAATGATTTTTTTTTTGTTTTATGCATCATGGTTATGGAGAAATACTGTACTGAAACATCATAGTTTGCTAAATAAAAATATTCATCTGAGTACTCTTATAAATTATTTTGTCACTACATGTTTCGGCTACTATTGTTTTGTCATGTAGTGACAAAATAATTTATAAGGGTACTCAGTTAAATATTTTTATTGATATTAAAAGTAGCCAATCATAGTTTGCTATTTGTAGATTGGGCCAAAGAAAAAGTGCGCACATCCCATTGGTGTTAACAAACTTATTTGTTGTGTTGCTCTTTTATGTAAGAATAACCACCGGTTATTTAAAATAATGGATAACTATTTAAAGGGGTTTTCGTAAAGCATTTTCTATCTTCAAAATTGAATAAAGCAAATTGTGTGTGTGTGATATTGCGAGAATTAGATATGATATCGATGAAATGGCCTCTTCGCCTTCGCCTGATGGCGGAGATCGGAAAGATGCAATTACCCGTTGCCCTGGTGCACAAATAGTGTTGAATCACTTTTATTGTTTGATAATGTTGACTTTTAGGGCATTGATGATTCACGACTGTTTGGAATCACTTAAAATAAACCGTCAAGAAAAGGTTGGCATATTTATTTATTATTATTATTTATTATTTAACCATTCAGAATTACACAACTTGCAGAAAAGTACCACAGGCTAAGTCAAATCACACGATATGGCTGGCCAGTCGACATCGCTTTGTGCGGGATAACTATGCCCGGAAATCGCTTATCCAGTTTGTCGATTGGTTAGTGCTCTGTCTAGCTCATTGCACCGTCTTGTCGAAATCTACAATTTTACATTGGTTCTAGCTGCGAACTACACGTTATTCCGTACCTCTAGGTGGACACTTGTACTACGTATCCCATAAGACACGGGGCGCGCGGTACTATCTGTTGTGTAACCTGACGTGGTTGCCTTAACAACACTTATAGATATTAGTTTGTACAATTATTTAAAAAGATTGATATTGGTTGTTGGTTGTAAGACTTGTCTTCATTACACTATCCAACACCACTGTCAAGTCGGTAGGCAAGTATCACAGAGGAGTTGAGCCTGCGTTGCAGTGGAACCACCCACAGAAACGTCTAGTCTTCCCAGGCGCCAGGCGTGGGCACTGCAACAGTTCTGGTGCTACGTGGGCCGATTAAAGTCCTAACGCACACACACATCGATTTTTGTTCTTACAGTATTTTGCCTCCTTATAAATTCTATTAGATTAAACAGATGATGTTTGTCAAGTTTCGTTCAATCCGATAGAATTTATAAGGATGGCAAAATATCGTACCAGCAAATTGTATATGTCTCCAAGGTAGGTGTCTGCACGTCCACCAAGGAGCACCCAAGAGGGGACGTAAGCGTTTCGACCAATGGGGAGGTTTTTCGATCACCATCGAAGATATCTCAGGTATCAACAACAGAGAAAGGATCTTCCTGGCCGTATCGTTATTGATAAGGAAGTTTTATCTTTATTGCGGAGGGAGCATTCGTTGCGTTTCTGTTGGTTTAATTCATTTCATCATTCTGTAAACAACGTTAATTTATCCATAAAGTTGTGTGCCTGATATTGAAATATGCTGTTATTGATTGAATGCTTAATATTTTTGTTGCGCATGTAATAATTTCATATTGAAGTGATTTTATTGAAATTACAGTTAATTTGTTTAGTTTATCTTACAAGTTCAACCTATTAACTATTCTGGTTACCTATCTATTAATTCTCTGATTAATTTAATTTTGGGAATTCAGTCAATCTACAAAACAGTGCACACAACTTAGATTATTTTATATTAGTTGAAAGATAAAAATAATAAATAAATCATGATTCACAATAATACCTATCCCTTGCCTCTCACACCTCGAATATTCATCTTGGTTATGATATTGTATTTTTTATATGTAAGTATTGTATTCTCTTTTTATTTACTACTGATTTTACACTTGCTGTTAAGAGATATTGTCCTTTGATTGCACACGTATCTTATTATCGTTTGTCGATTTCATGATGAATATTCTTTCATTTTTGTTCCATATGCATTGGTGCCCTTGTTGTTGGCATCTTGTTTTATTTCCCAGAACAGTTTTTTTGAATTCCCTTGATTTATTTCCGCCAGGTAGCTTATATCTTTGTTGTTGATACCTAGGATATTTCGATGGTGATTTCCATTTTCCTATGATGTGCCTTTAATTTTTCATTTTCATTTTCATTATGATGTTTGTATCCTTCGTTTTATCATGCTTCACTGGTAGCCTGCAGATGGATTCTATGTGACTGTACCTATGATATGTGATACCTAGGATATTTCGATGGTGATTTCCATTTTCCTATGATGTGCCTTTAATTTTTCATTTTCATTATGATGTTTGTATCCTTCGTTTTATCATGCTTCACTGGTAGCCTGCAGATGGATTCTATGTGACTGTACGATATATTTAGAATTTTCGGTTTTTTTTTGTGATTGCATCAAATATACTATTGAGATTCTTATTTGGTAATTTCTTGACGCCCACAATTTCAATATTCTTCTCTAGCGAATGATTTTCTAAATCAAGTATTCTTTTCTCCAGTGATTCTATCCTTTTCTTCATTTATTTTCTCCAATTCATACACTTTTGTACTGCTTCATCTCCTCAGTGATGCCGGTAATGGATGTTGTTTAATTTTCTATTTTTATTTATTTTTTGGTTAATTTCTGCCTTCAACTCTAGTCGATTGTTAATTCGATTGAGAATGCTTTGGATATCCGTGTTTTCGTTCATCTAATTTTATACACTAGATCATTTGAGAAATGACAGATCTAAGGAACTCCTCCGTGCTTCACACATAACACATTAGCAATAGTTTCTCTTTTCTGTGCTTTTGCTTTAACCTGCTACAAGGTGTTCTTGCAGAAAAGGGATTGCTGACGGCTATATATATTATATTAGATTTAGCTATATTTAGCTATATTAGATTTAGCAATCTTCGTTTTCAAAAATAGACAGATTTATGAGGAGAACCAGGTGAGTCATCCCCATAATACAAGATTTAGAGGTTTGGTTTACCCACCTCAAAGACTTAGTCTGCTGAAGAGTGACCCGTTTTATATGGGAATGATAATATTCAATTCATTTTCATCTCAAATAAGAGAAATTGAGAATTTTCTTCCTTCATTTTCTCTAATTCATCCATTTTTTGATGTTGTTAAATTGTCTATTTTTTAAATTTCTGGCATTACGATTGATGATTCGATTGGGAATGCTTTGGATATCCGTGTTTTCATTTAATGAAGAGCTGGAATCACTCCTTGCTTTCGTCTGAGTGTAGGGAAAATGTATAAGTTGCTAGTGGCCAAGTCAGGTTTGTATGGCGGGTATAAGGCCGAGTTGTCATAGATGACAACGATACCAGAAGTCATTTCAACTGACGTTTATAATTCACCAACACCATTCACGTACATCATGACTCATAACATTTCCTGCGTAAACTTGAATCATTCTTCTGTAGATTTATGCTGAACTATTGCATTTCCCTTGCAAGAACTTATAACGCTACGCAACCAGTACTTGGCGGGAGACTCAAGGTGGCCATGTTTGTGGGTCTATAACTTGACAACAATTGACGATCTGACCGCACCGATCACAGGGCGTTTGGTGCAGATGAGAAGCTCTCCAGCTCTGTGAAAATCGCCCCCTACCCCTTGTCTTATGATATGTGATCGTAGGTTGAAGAAAATTACCCTCGTATATTGATTAGGTTTAGAAAATAAAACCCTGAAAATGGCGGTGGTTAGTATCAATTAATTGTTAATTACTATTTCTGAAGTGCTGAGCAGTTCTTGTACACATATCGCTGGGTATGGCATTCACTTTGTTAATAATCCTCTGCTTCACCATTGCTAACGTTTGAGGTTGGCCTATGTAACCAGTTCACTCCAGATATCACAAAGAGAGAAGTGGCAAATGAAAAGATCTGGTGACCGCGCAGTCCACCCAAAATAGCCAATTGAAGAGGTTAGGTGTCCAGAAAAAAATTTATCTCAAAAACTTCACGTAAATTAGGGCTGTGTGAGCAGTAGTTCTGGTTGCTGATCTTAACTTTTGAGCATTCACTATTTTAAAAGGATGAAACTTCAAAGCAAAATGCTTCTTAAACTGCAGTCTGAAATCCTCAATGCAATAGAATGTCGAAAAGCAAAACGTTCCGGTGGTCTTTGGACTGATATTCTTAACGTCTGCACGTTTGCTGGTGTTCAAATAAATTTGTGGCGACTTTGTTTGTCTGTTGTTAGTTTAGACTAAACTAACCCAAGCTCTCTCACTACCCAACCCAAGACCGAATTGTGTTGCATGGAACGGGGATGTTGAACTGTAGACGGAAAGCTCGTTGTGTAGCGAACACAGATTTATATTGTAAATAATCGCGAACGGAAAAACCACGATGAGCCCCGGTCCAAATCATGTTGACTACTCAAATGGCGGTGAATAAAAATCGACCACGTTCAAATGTTCAACTCTTATCACAGCTGATGTGACAATCTAAACAAACTACTTAATTGGTTCTACTGCACGCCCCTATTTACATTATACATTTGAGTCTATCAACTGAGACCTTATTACGCCAAGGGAGATACACCTCTGGTTATTTATTGTACATAAAAAAGATACATTGTTAGAATTACCCATGTGTTTTATGATTGATACCAAGCAATCCACTTAGCAAAGCACCGCTTGCTTTGTTGAAATTTACCATAAAAATACAAAACATCAACACATAAAGGGTAGCTAGTTTGTATTTGAATCAAGTGATTTATAACGTTTACAAAGACTGTCTTTGTGCAAAAGTATGTCAGTATGTTAGTATTGTTGAAGGCTTTACTGTAGCAAATTGAGCAAGCAATTCACCTTTTTCCATCTATGACAGCTCTGATATCGTTCATTATTTTAATTTATAAGAACGATACTCCAATACTAATATGAAGTGACATAATTATAATCATAACCTAGCTACATTTGGACTGTTGTATACATTAGAATTGGAACCGTTTTGGGCGTAAGCCTGTGGTACTCTTTTAAAAGTTGTGTAATTCTGAATCTATATAAATAAAAATCGAGCCTCAAATTTTGACATTCAATAACTTTTTTATGTGTGCAATGAATTTGATGATTTTTTTTAGTTTTGTTCGTTATGTTCAGAACCAGGTTTATGGCCTATCAAATTTATAATCCGACTTCAGAACTCTTTCCATGGTCCTTCAAAGTTTGCATGTAATCCTTGTGAGAGAAGATTATGAGCTGGCCACACACAGAAATAAAAATCAGCTTTTATAATCATTGCGTCATCCAACAGCCGTCGGTGGTTCTGTTTTTCAATTTTCTTTCTACTGATTGACAAAATTTTAATTCTTAATAATGACGCGGTAGGAACGACGTCCAAACTTGAGTCGTAGAACTCGAAATGCTGTAAATTTAGAATATGCACGGGAAAACCAGCAGCAAGGATATATACCATTCAATTCCCAGCAATCTGCATTCAACTATAACTAAAAATACTAACTGCTGCACAACTAACTAATAGGAAGTCCATATTGAGATATAAATGTAAATTTTGATTGTTGGATAATTATCATAAAAATATAGTGCATCAGATTAAGCTAAGGCAAAGCACATCTGAGGAGGCGCGGCTTGGTGATACAAAGTGTTGATCTATGAAGATTGCCTTATCACATCGTTCCACGCCATGCCCGATTTAGTGTGTGTGAGTTCTTCCATTCAAACCAATAAGCAAGAAGCTTCTGGATGCAAAATGCCGAATCGCGCCTCCTCAGGTGTGCATACTGCTAAAGTTTGTCATGAGATGCATTGACTATTTGGCGGTACGAAGTTCGCCGGGCCAGCTAGTGATCAAATAAATATAAATGTTTTATTGAAAATTATTACAAGGGCTCTAGTAATTTTCTATAGTTAAACATTCAAGTAGCCTATTAAAATACTTTATGACTAATATAATTTGGGCGGGCACCGGAAAGGAATTTTGAGAATAAGTAAAACCTGGAGTGGTTGTTGTCAGCATTCAGCATGCTATTTATGTTTCTGTAATTCAATTTTCGAATACTGCCTCTACTTTTCAAGATAACATTGGAAACACGTCCTCCCATTCAATGTTCACAGCCTGTTATGAAAATTTTGGAATGACAATGTAGCAAATCTCGGGGAATGGCAGTGATTTCGTTTAAATGTTCTTCAGTTCATGATGCACCTTGCCTTCAAGATATAACTCACAGTGTCACGTTCATGACGTACCAAGCTGGTAATACTGTCAAAATATTCTATAGTGGGCCAATATAACAATTTTTTCAAATTTTCTCACAGCTATTGCACGTTCCACACCAATGGTGGATTTCTAAATGGCAATGCGTCCACATCAATTTTGCAAAATTTCAAACAACTGCCGACTCTACTATATGAAATTCAGAATGTCGAAGGTGTTGAGAATATTGTCAACATTTATTTTATAGTAATCGATGAGATGTTACTGGAAATTTATCTTGTATGGGAAATTAGGAGGACTCATCTATATAGTTAATGCACAGTTTAACACTGAGCCAATCTTTAAGTGTAATTGGAGAGGATGATGAGTAAGTTTGCAGAAATGCATTAAAATTTATGTTTTTTCTAAGACCCAATATTATAATTGGAGAGGATGATGAGTAAGTTTGCAGAAATGCATTAAAATTTATATTTTTTCCAAGATCCAATATTATTTAATAATTTGTCCATACCACACACCCAACCTAAACTTGGCTGTAACGTCATTGTTGAATTCCATCAATTTCAAACAGCTGATCATGCGTAGGCTATCAATTTCAAACGGTTGATCATGTGTACAATTTGAAAATTTGCTCGGCTTACCATATGAAGCAAGTAGTCCGGGCGCAAATGTCATTCCGTGGTAACAGCCGTGGAAGATGTCTCAATTTCTTCGTTAGGTCTAGTCTGAAATAATTGTTAGAACTGTTTTATTAGTTGATCAAATTTTATATCTATCTCTAGTTGATCTGGTGCTATGTCTATATCGTTTTTGGTTACAAGATTTAGCGAGAATAGAAATTGATTATTAAGCTCATAAGGGCAAAAATTCAAACACCAAATAATGCTGCTTGTGAAGATACCCTCAATCTTAAATCCATTCTTCAACACGGGATCTCTTAAATTTCCTCCTGGTTTTATCTTTTGCCTTTTTAGATCTTGAAATTTCAGCATTGCTCTATTGCACTGGTCTCCGGGGGCAGGGGGCAGTACAAATAGATGCATGCCTTTAAGGCTGTGCAAAGGCTAAAAATAAACTTTCTACTGGTGATATTTTTCAAAGTTTTTCGATTTGTATATCATCAAGCTATCGAAATGAAAAAGTTTTGTCAGGAAAACATTTTTTCCGATCATTACTTTTCGAGATATGAGCGCCTTAAGTTTACATTTTTGGGACAGAACATTTCAAAATTCGGTAAATTCATGAGATTTAGAGGATTAATTTCTTCATGCTATTGTTGATTGAATAAAACAAAAATCTTTTAAAAATATCAATTTTTGAGAAAGTTATATTCAATTCACCAAAAATGACCAAAAATAAGTAAACAGTAACTAAAAATTATTTTTGGTAATTTTTAGTAAATTTAATAACTTTCTTAAAAATTGATATTTTCAGATAGTTTTTGTTTTATTCGATCAACAATAGCATTAAGAATTTATCTTCAGAATCTCATGGATTTATCTCTTACCGAATTTGAAATGTTCTGTCCCAAATATTGAAACTTTAGGCGCTCATATCTCGAAAAATAATGATCGAAAAAAAAGTTTTCCTTACAAAACGTTTTTATTTTGATAGCTTGACAAATCAAAAAACTTTGAAAAATATAACCAGTAGAAATTTTATTTTTAGCCTTTGCACAGCCTTAAAAATATCAAAGATCGTTTGGTTTAATGGCAGTAAACTTATCATCAAAATCAAATATTACACTGATACCATGCCAAAGATGCAATGCTCTTTTCATCTTCAAGAGCTACATATTCATTCTATTCCATATGATATTCTTAGTTGTTATACACACAATAAGCTTCGGTTGACGTGTGAGGTTCTCTGAACCTTTTTGGTAGAGAGTTAGTGGGAAGGATATTTTGAATATTCTTTCCGAAGAATGGACATTGATTTGTCCAAATCTCCGCCAATTTATGTAGATGCATAACAATATTATCTTTATTTATTACAAATTGATTTTTTCGTATCATATACAGTTCAATAATTATTTTCTTAGTCTATATTATGTAAATTCATCTATAATTTTGCTGTATTGTAAGCTATTTTATATAAGTGTATAAGCCAGTATATATTGTTGTAATCTACATAAATAAAGTACTCAATCAATCAATCAACCTTTGGATATTTGAATCCGTCCCTTCAAACATTAGTTGTTATAACTTATCCATATTCTTGGGTAGGAATTTTTTGGTTTAAAGTGATAACATAAACTTATTAAAAATGTATTGCACTGGATTCAAAATAGGCAGGCTATAAAATATTCAGTAAGAGAGGATCATCTCTAAATATTGAAATATATTTCAAGCCTACAACTCTTTGACTGTTTAAAAATAATTTTCAATTGTTTTTGCATTTGAGGATTGTAAAATATTTCAAATTCGTGTAATCCTTTGGTTGTAATAAATTAAATGAGAAAAATTATTAAAAATAAATAATAATTTTTTATAAAATAAATATTTTTAATAAATAAATATTACTCTCAAATCAATATCACATATTCAAAAGTAGGCTTCCTAATTAAAATATCAACTAAGAAAGAATACTTCCATTAAATCTTACAGTATCAACAAAAAGAAACTTTTCTCGTAGAGCTGAGAAGGTGTTGAACCTAGTTAATTATATTTGTATCATTTTATATTTAATCCATCTACATTCATAATTCAACACTAGAAAGGTAACCTTCCAAAATAGGCGCTCAAGGGTAACCATGAGTAAATTTCACTCACCTTCCAGTTTTCTCCCAAAAACAAATTAAATGGTTACAATCATGGTTACCCTTTTAAGGTTAAAGTTTTAAGGACAATTTGGTATGTGCCGTTTCGATTTTTATCGCTAGAAAATCATCCGAAACATTGAAAATATTTCGTCCCATCTTCGCCTCACAACTCACAATAAGTTACGAGTGAATCTTGGCTGAATCCTCCACTCCAAGATAACATTATTCAACTTTTATAATTACTCTTCGTAATAACAGGATTGAAAAACTGTAGTATATAACTAGGGTGAATTGTAAAATTAGGGTATGTATGCCAAAATAAGGTTTATATTTTTTATTCAAACAAAAAATCCCAGTTCAGGAATATAAATTAGTTTCCAATACTGAGAAAATCATATTGAATTGAATGAATAAACTGAGTTGAAATTGCCATATCCACTTTTTTATTGGAAAATTGAGAACCGATTTTGATTAATTCATCATTATCAGTCTCCAGTGTTACACAGTCCTTAGTGTTAGGCCTACTAGTTGGAAATCAACTTTGTAGTAATATTATTGTCAATTTCTAGTGAACTGTTTATTAGTAGGGGTTACTAGAAATTAATAATGTAGCATCCGTAGCTATATTATCAATTGTTTAATAAATTAGTGGTTGTGAAATTTCAAGTTGTTTATTAATCAAATATCTAGAAACACCTTACAAGCTTAGTCCCTAGTTCAAGTGAGAATGGAAAACCCGAAGTACCCAGAGATTGTAATTTCAGTACTGTACTTACACAAAATTTTATTTCCCTGGCGCCTATCAGCTTCAAGATGGATTAGTTTCTCGACAGGTCATTGTCCGATTGATTTCATGCAATCCTTCTGGTCCAGACTAGACGTGTCACTTACCATAAATTATTATAATCAAGAAACGTGCCTAAATACGGCCTCACCCTCTTACTTATCGTTTTTATTGATGTGGTTAGTGCCAGACTGGGTTTAATGGACCAGAACGCAACCAGGACATCAATTGAAAACGATTATGCCAAGCCATTGATTTGAAGTCGTGTATCTTTTGAATTTGAATCCCAATCTTGGTTTCATTAGACTTCAGTAAATATTAAATGTTAATTGTGAGTTTAAATATTACAGTAAATATTAAACATCTATTGTTAGTTCAAATATTTAAATTTAGAGTATTAAAACATTTATTTAAAATTCAATTATTCAAATAGTGATAATTCATATGAATAGCAATTCATAAATCTAATAGTCAAACTAATCTTTTTTTTCATTGTGTCAAACAAACTTGTCAACTGTCATCTATATGTGTTAATTAACTATTGATACAGGACACATGAAATGTTATACATTATTATCAATAGTTCAAAATATTCCAATATTAATCTAATTGTAGATGTTTGTATTGTTCAACTTTGAAAATAGAATAACAATAATTAGGTAATATTATAAATATTGTTGAAATAATATTAGTCAAGATTACAAAGAATTATTTTTTCTTGTTTAACATTATAGCTAAATAGAAAATTGTTCGTTTCAAATTAAAACTTGGTTACATAACTAAATATTATACAGAAAATATATTATTAGTTGATACCACAAAGAATTCTTATTATCTTTGTATGAAATTATTTGGCACATCATAATTTAAAAAATGTATTCATCAGGTATAGTTCCATTTTGTAAACTTGGAGCGTTACCACATCTAAACTCATGCACTTTACGGTCATACACGGATAGTCGATTTTTGAAAAAAATCTATCAAATTTTGTTACAAGCTGTATCGGCTAACCTTACACAATCTGATTGCTTCAAAATAATACTAATAATAAATAATAATAATATTGCTTCATAAACTATTATACGATCTATAAGCAACAGATTTGTATAAATAAATCTTCCTATTCTTTATTTGAGACTTTTTCTAGTAGATGATCACAACATCTGCAGGCGTTTATCTGTTTTGGTTTAACATGTGAAACAAATTATACTACTTGAAATTAGAATATTATCGAGTCACTGGTTAGTAGTGACTATCGTTTCACCATGGTGTGTTAGCATATTTTTCGTATGAATGCATAAGGTAAACTCTCTAGAAGGTATGAACTGATGGTTAATCTCAGGTTGATATCCCTCCCTACCTTCTTAGGCTAGCTACACACACATAGATTTTTGTTCGTACGATATTTTGCCGTACTTATAAATTCTATTAGATTAATTAGATGATTTCAAACAGATGATGTTTGTCAAGTTCCGTTTAATCTGAGAGAATTCGTAAGGGCGGCAAAATATCGTACGAACAAAAACCGATGTGTGTGTGCAGGACTTAAGACAGTTCACTTTTACAGTCAGTCTGATGATCGTAATACACCATAGTGAAATGATTGTCACTAATAAGCAGTGAGTAGATAACTTCTTCTTTAACGTTTCAAAAGTAGTGCATTACATTCTATGATATAAAAACTTGTATATAGTATGCATAACAGCACTACAAATTTTATGTTCAAAAACCGCTCTTGATTCCTCTGATTGTTCCCATTTCATGTCAAAAGTAAAGCTCACTACATCATTCAGAGTTGAAATAATCTCACATGAAATCTGTGAATTTGTTTTTAATGTTTTATTGTGTGAATTGTAGATTGTTTTTTGCAAGCAAATAAAAATAGAGTAAGAACGAACGAATAGAGTAATACAGAACAAACCTGCCGGACAAGAGACTAAGGCGTTGCACCCTTCAGTCTGCTAGCGCTACCTGGTCGTGGGCTCGAATCCCGCTGTTGGCATGGACGTTTGATCATCTCATGAAATCACCCACGCACTTCCTATTACCCACACACAAGCTAAAAGCTCACCAGAGCAATATTCTCAATAAAAAAGTGTAGTAGTTCATTCATTGAAAAAAGTATTAAGTTTCACTATAAAAATATATGTTTCTTAAATAAAGATTTGTCGTAGACCTATTATGTATGATGTATAACGTCAGCGAAATGAAGGTTTATACTAAGCAATGTTTATTTGAAATGTAGTGACCATAAGATGACAATGGATGTGTGATATATTGAACTATCGATTGATTGATGACAATTTTTCTGCTATCAGTTGTATAAAAGATCATATAAATGTATTGAGATTATTCTAGTTACAAGGACAGTGTCTGTCTCAATGTGAACTCTGAAAATAATGGATGCAACATGGGTTGTAAATTATATGCAGCTTTCAAGGCTTTATGAGTGTGCTGCTCTTCTTCTTATGTAAAACTTCGTATCGATCTGTCCTTCTGAATATCATTTGAATACTTTTCAAAAGCACGCTCTTTGTCGCCTCACAATTTTTCCATTTTATTTTCGGATTAAATTTAAGCGCTGGACAAAGTTGGTGGATATCATCGACAGTGCTGTGAACTGTCGGCGGCGATCTGAATTTCAAATTTGTTCGTTCACATGCCCACAACTCATCTCTTACGTTTTCAATCGGTTAAAAATTCCATAAGTCTTCACTGAAATCCGAATCGATATTGGAGAATTTCAGATTGCTGACCTCATGGTGTAAATAGCCTCATGTCTGGTCGATAACTCTTAGATAGATTCTGAGGTGATTTATCCTTCCTTCGGTTTTCCTGCGTATTCTGCTCAAGGTATCAACACGAGCTTGGACGACGATTGTAGTATCACTCACTCCGTTTTACATCTCCTATTATTATATATCTGAGAATATTGAAATACAGTGGAGAATTCAAGTTGATTAATAATGAAAGATTCAGATGATTATAGCTCTTTAACTTTATCTCAATTTTCCTACCCTTTATGAAAATACCCCAATTTATTCAGATTTGAAATTTGTTTCCATTTTTTTAGTTGATCATGTATTATGACGCTCAAATAAAAGCACAACAGGTTTTTGCCCAATTCTGCTACTGTCCCAATTAAGCATGCAAACATTCAAATTATAAGCTATCATCTTCCATGTTATTTCAGATTCACTAATTTACAAATCGCTCTAAAACAAATTTCGAATTTGAGTTATTGGTTATACAGGTATGAAATTCCCAACAGGTAATATACCTTTGGGCTTCATTGTTTCTGAAGGATATTTTATAATTATTTTGTAAATTTTTCAGGTTATGCAAACTTATAGGACAGTAAAAAAGTTTCAAAATCAAAAAAATCCACAAAAAACGACAAAATCATAGATAAATAAAAATCTTGACATAAGTTTAGACAATTATGGTCAATTTTTTTTTCATGTATCCTATTTGTGAGGTTAATGAAGACGAACTCTTCGAGAGATCAAGTTGTATTGGTGATGTAATGTTGTCACAGCCATTGTTCATTAATATGAAGCTAGTAAGACTTGAAATTATTGTCACAAATATTAATTTTTTTTCATGTGTCAATGTGGTTGTATCAACTCCAATCTCATCTTCAATACTACGCAGATAGTTTATTAGAAATATATAGTTTTAAGAACATATATATTTTGTTATAGTTCCTACGTTTTATTGAAGAATGTGCAGTGACACTATTAGATAAGCAGAAAAGGCATCTGCTCAAGTCTGCTATTTTTCTAAATTATTATAAACGTTCGAATCGTAGTTTATGAGCCTTATTATTTCAGATCAATTTAAAAATCACTGAAATTTGAAATTATACAAACAAATTTTGAATTTGAAATATTTGTTATGCAAGTCTGAAATCAATATTATCAAATCAAAAAAATCAAGAACTTATACAGTTCTAATTCACACATTTTTTGTCGAAAATTATGTTAAATTTTAATGATTTCACATAATTAATAATCAGATCAATCTCACAACTGCTGATACAATACTGTTATAATATCAGTTGTCTATGTTTTTTAACTTTTCCATAAAACAGGCTCTCCAGTATCTAGATATGACCTTATCTGTTTTATGTTGTTATATTATTTGTAACACTTGATAATCTGCTATGTATATGGTACTTGTTTAATAGATATGTTTGTTTAAACCTATTATCTTCTTTCTAGTTATAGATGACAAAATTTTGTTATTGCATTACGTTTGTCAATACAATAATGGTTCTGCCGTTCAGCTCCCAATACATTTTTATGTAATTCTCAGCAAAAAGAACGTTGACAAAAATCTTAACCATGCTGCATTACAAGGGTTATCCATGCTACTTCAATTGTAACAGAAGTTAAGAGAGTTTATTTTAATTAATGATTTGAAGTTATCATTCTTTCTTGGGACACGCAATAAGCTTCGGTTGACGTGTGAGGTTCTTTGAACCTTTGGATCTTTGTATCCGTCCCTTCAAAACATTAACATTATCTATCTTATCTGTGTATTATCTTCTCCTTAATATGTGCGGGAATCATTAAATAAAATTGTGATATAAAGGTAACAGAATTACTGTGGGTAACCCTGGTACAGGCTACTCCTTGGTGCTTACAAGCACCAAGCGAGGTTTACATTAAAGGTTTCTTGAATTCTAGTAAACTTGAAGGAGCGTTTACACTAGTTTTAGTAAAAATAACCGATTTTTCAAGCTTGGAGTCAAGTTTTCATAACCTTAAAAGTTTTCATAATAAGTGAAACATGTTTTAAAATCTAATTAATCTTGAAGTTTTCTTCTTCACCTGCTTCACTTACTTTACTTTTTCGATTTAGTTGGATCTTGGATTTGTTGTTTTCGATACCATTTTGCAATTTGTTGGATATATTGTACCTTCAAGTTGAATGCAAAAGTCAAACATGTTCAACATCTACTTGAATAAAGAAAACTTGATGATTCAAGTTTTCAATGAACAAAACTTGAAGATGGACTCACATTGGTATGGTGGATTTAAATGTCTGCTTTGTAATGTTTCAAGTATTCTTTAAATAAGAAAACTTGAATAAAGTAATCCCCGCTTTTTAGTTTCAAATAATATTTCAACTATATAAGATTGGTTCCACTATGCAGATAGTTCCTAACTATATAACTATATTCCTAGTTCCAAATAATTGAAAAATCCAATAATTGAGGTCTTACTGTATATTGTTACAATAATTTAATGATTTATTCTATTACAAGCTGAGGACTTTTCAACAGTACTATAACATTGCATCAATTCACCTGGTCATGTGTTGTAGTAATACGTCGTTAGATTCTAACTATGATTAGCTTAGGTAAATTAATATTGTATACACATTTTTACTTTCCTTGCCCTATTACCATAGGTAAGGAAAGTATTGCTTTCCACAGAAAATTAAGGTACCCTAATTTCAAGTTTTCTATACGTTTCAAGGTCCCCTGAGTCCAAAAACATGATTTTTGGGTGTTGGTCTGTGTGTGTATGTGTCTATGTCTGTGAACACGATTACTCCATTCCTAATTGACTTGAAATTTTAAACTTAAGGTCCTTATACCATGAGTATCCGACATTAAGAAATTCAATAAAATTCAATTCAGGATGGCGGAAAAAATGGCGGATAATTACTAAAAAACCATGTTTTTCACGGTTTTCTCGAAAACGGCTCTAACGATTTTCTTCAAATTTATACCATGGATAGCTATTTATAAGCCCTATCAACTGACATGAGTCTCATTTCTGGGAAAATTACAGGAGCTCCGTAATATTCTTGAGAAAAAAAGCGGATAATTACTAAAAAAACACGTTTTTCAAGGTTTTCTCGAAAACGGCTCTAACGATTTTTTTCAAATTCATACCCTGTATAGTTATTAATCAGCTCTATCAACTGGAATGAGTCTCCTTCCTGGGAAACTAATGGGGGGTCCACCCCATCTTTGAGAAATGGACTTTGTAACCTCCCTCTCGTGCTTGAGGTAGGTAGGTAGAGCAGTTTATAAAAAGAACACATAGTCGAGATATTTCATCTGTAGACCAGCTGTTTTGACGACTTTTAAAGATTATCTAATTTCACAATTTACACAAAGGAAAAAGTACTCTGAAAACAATTATATGTACACATAAACAGTAGTCTGATCGTAGTTTCAAATATGTTGCCGCCAATCGTCATTATGTTATTCCCCTGATTTATCTCGAATCTCGTTTAAGAATGAGGCTTACAGTTCAATGAGCAAGGAAAGTTGTGTGAGTGTACCACACCAGATTTTTATTCAAGTAGATGTTCAATTCTGTATCGAGTAATTAACTATTTCAAAATTTACATCGAAATTCAATGTATAAAAACCATAATATATTATGTATGACATTTATTTATCAATAAACATGGAATTATAATATATTTTATAAAAATTTACTGTTGTATACTATCTTTAGTAAATGTTATACTAGTTGATTCGTTTGATTTTTTCATTAGGCAGATAATTTCAATTTTGAACAACGATGTATTGTATATTTTCTTATAATAAAATAACTTTATTACTCAGACGCCCTTGTTACAAAACTTTTTCAGACTAACAGCATTGAAAAAGCTTGAAAGAATACTCAAACAGCATTATCTAATCTTAATTGTTGATACGTGTTCACTGCATCTCAAGTCATCAATTTATACTGTTCTGTAGGATATTCAAGATTGGAAAGCCTCATAATCGAAATGCTACTCTTTTATTATTTCAATTAGTTAATTGCATTGATAGTTGGATATTGCAAACCGAGTTATGGATTCATAAAGTCTGCTTATCAATGAAGCAACATCGTTTTGAAAATTCATTGTTCAAGTTAAGTTTTTAGTGTGTTGCCTATGTCACTTGATATTGTATATCTATTGTATATCAATTCAATACTTCAATTTTATTCTAGACTGACCCTGTGAAGCACAAAGCTGCTTGATTTTTTTAATTCACTCGTAAAACAAAACTGAATAGCTTTTAGAAATTTTCAAGACTAACAAGAATATTTTATTACTTGGAATCTCATAATAATTCGAACAATATATTTAGTAATGAAATTATATCTCCATACTTTATTTTTCGAAATAAATCTGTTTTAAGTTATGAAGAAAAGGCGAGAGTGATTTCTAAAAAAATCAATTAAGAAACGAACGTGTCTGGATGCTAAAAACCTTTTACTCGCAAACCTTTATTTCTTTTTATTTTCATGCTCTGGTTTTAATGCCTCAGGAAACGTAAAATTCATTCCAGTAATGGGAATGAAAAGGTTATGGCCCGTGTTTAGTGAGCTTGCAATTAACATCATAACAACATCAGGCCTTTGGACCCATTTGCAATCGAACTGGAGTATGCTTTCAACTGACAGCATCAATTTACAAAATTACTCTAATAATACAATCGTGCTCCGTTATCATTATTTCAGCATGAGTCCCACAAGGGATCTCATAATTCGTGCAAGGTTTATCCGTCAATAAAAATCATGAAAAATTTATGACTAAGGTTTTCAAAGCTTCATTAGGAAGAGAAATGTGACGCCAAAACTGTTGATTCATTCCACCATGAAATTTGTAGTTGATGAAAATTGACATATCTTAAGAGAAATTATTGTACATTGAAAAACCTCGACGTATTTCTTAGTGCTCCTTCGAAATTTTCCCACTTAAATTTAATCATTTAACGAGTGTTAGCGAGTTCTTACTGTTGACGCAAGACCAAAATTCTGTGTCTGTTCATCCGTGTATGTTCTAAGATATCTTTTGAAAGGTTTGATAGGTTTGATGAAATTTTTAAAGTTTATATCAGTCAGCTTCAAATTTTGAGCTCATATTCTAGGAATCTTTTTACAGATCAAGTTCGGTTGGACAACAAAATTTAACGACTCATTAGTCCTTTTCAGACAAAAAAAGGATAGGCTCCCAATATAACTATGTATTGTCGATTGTATTTGCTATAGATAGACTCAATAATCACGAAAATAAGAATCATACAAAAGTCATACGGAATATTGTAAATATTGATTTCAACCAGAGATTTAAATAGAAACAGCTGATAGAATAACAGCTGTATTTTTGAAAATCATTAGTCGAGATTTTCTCAGTCAAGAAAATAATTTCTCATAAATGAACTACAGCTGATAGAAGGCGGCAATTTTTTGCCTTTTTGGGGAAAATTTCTTCAAAATAAAGGAAAAATAATTGAAATTTCTAGCAATCATCACATTGTGAAAAGTGTGATGATGAGAAAAACATAATTAAGAAACTATAACTTGAGGAGACATGCTTAACAAGGCAAATGATATAAAGTTATGATCAGCTGATTATAGAAATTATTCTGGCTTTTAATTTTCTTATGCTTGGAAAAAAATATTTTGGTAAATTATTAATAGTTCCTAAGGTGTTGCACCTAGCATAGTAAAGTTTAAAATACGTCTTGGGAAGACGTAGCCAATGTATTTTCAATCTATCCAAGTCACACCAGCGTACCTATAGTGGATAGCAACGTTATAATGGCAGTACCTGATAACATTGGTGCTGCTATCCTTGTTCATCATTCGACAAAGCGGATAGCGTTATCCTTTTCTAACTCTACAGCGTTACCACATCGTTTTTTAATAATGTAGAAATATTTAATGAATTGAGTTTGTTTTTTTCGGTTTCTTCAAAATCATTTCTTCAATTTGTGAATATTTCCTTTTTTAATAATGAAAATAATGTGTAATATTTCTTCTATGTGTGGTTTTGAAGCATCTAAATTTGAAAATCTGCTTTGTGAAAACATTTAGGACTGAAAATTTTGTGAAGTGAAAGTGAAGAACTACAAGAGTTAGCCTATTTCGGTCTATTTGTAACCTTATCCAAATTTAGGATAATTTAGGGGAATAACAATATGCCGATTGGCGGCTAAATAATTAAAACTACGATTATACTATTGTTATTGTGTTTAGAGTACATTTTCCCTTGTTTGAATTATGAAATTTGAGGATTTTTTAAAAGTTGTCAAAACAGCTGTTCTACAAATAAAATATCGACATGTGTGTTCTTTTGAATAAACTGCTCTACCTATCTACCTCACGCACGAGAAGGAGGTTACAAAGTAAATTTCTCAAGGATGGGGTGGACCCCCCATTAGTTTACCAGCAAGGAGACTCATGCCAGTTGATAAAGCTGATAAATAACTATACAGGTTATGAATTTGAAAAAAATCGGTCAAGTTATTTTTGAGAAAATCGTGATAGAAATTTAACAAAATTCATTCTCAGGAATATTACGGAGCTCCTGCAATTTTCCCAGAAATAAGACACATGTCAGTTGATAGGGCTTATAAATAGCTATCTAGGGTATAAATTTGAAGAAAATCGTTAGAGCCGTTTTCGAGAAAACCGTGAAAAACATGGTTTTTTAGCCATTATCCGCCATTTTTTCCGCTATTTTGAATTGAATTTTATTGAATTTCTTATTGTCGGATCCTCATGGTATAAGGACCTTAAGTTTAAAAATTCAAGTCAATTAGGAATGGAGTAATCGTGTTCACACACACACACACACCACACACACACACACACACACACACACACACACACCACACACACACACACACACACACACACACACACACACACCACACACACACACACACACAACACCACACACACACAACACACACACCACACACACACACACACACACACACCACACACACACACACACACACACACACACACACCACACACACACACACACACACACACACACACACACACACAACACACACACACACACACACACCAACACCCAAAAATTATGCTTTTGGACTCAGGGGACCTTGAAACGTATAGAAAACATGAAATTAGGGTACCTTAATTTTTTTGGAAAGCAATACTTTCCTTACCTATGGTAATAGGGCAAGGAAAGTAAAAATATTAGTCCGGGCGCAAATGTCATGAATAAGGCACTCCGTGGTCCTTTTTGAGTAACAGCCGTGGAAGATGTCACAATTTCATGATAAAGACTTGCGAATGGTCACAATCTCTTCAATCTGATATTTTTTATATCAATTGCTATTCAGTTATAGTGAGAGATATCGGATTGATTCTACCACCAGAGTGTTTGGAATTACCCAAACTATAATAATGAGATAATCGGCTCATTTTCAGTACTCTTCTCATGATTAATATAACTTCAAAAGCTTGAAACATACTTTTGTCGGGATCAAAATTTCACTTTCCACCGTGTAAATGTATAGGCTAATTGCAGTTGACATACACTAATATTATCCAAACGGTATTGTACAATATTTCTGAAGCTTCTAAATGACATCAAATTGAATGCTGTAAGTCCATTTACCACGGCTGGAGCGTCATCGGAAAAAGAGAGAAAAGTTTCCAGTGGAAAAAAACGTTTTTTCATCTCCCACGGTTGTTACTGAAAAATGACCACGGAATGACATTTGCGCCCGGACTATGAATAATAATCTCAATTATGAAAATTTATGATTTAAACATTGAAAAATATTTTATTGATGAATAAAATATAATTGATTATTTTTAACAAGAATGAACAGTTAATATTACATAAGATATACCGGCATCAGCTACTTTGTGCAGAAGGCATTGGCATACGCATAGTCTAGGTATGAAATTACCTTGAAGGTGTAATTCCACAGCGACGACTCTAGCCGCCGCCCGGCTCTAGCCATTATACAGATTGAGTTCCTTGGCCAACAAAATTGACTTACTCCTTTGTGTTTTTGTAGGAAATAACAGGATAACATTTAAAGTGCATAAAAAGAATATAATATTACAAATCGCAAATGAGCTATCAGCTTGATTATCAATTGCATGCAATTAATAACTCAATAAAACTTTTTTGACTTTCAATAGAACAGCTGACAGAATATCAGAGGCATTTTGAGCGAGTTCTCCACCCCAGTCAGGGACTTACTAGACTCGTAGAATTAAAATAAATCATTGAAGAAATCGTTTTTTTTTGTGATCACAGTTGAAGTAGATCAGTTTTCTATTATGTGTGAAACAAGAAATTTCTCGATTCAGAATAAAATATGTTATTGTGTTATACTGTAGTATAAAGTGAATAGTTATTTAACTCGGATTCCTAACTCTCTAGTAATCTTCAAAGAGTTATTGGCTTTTTCATTTGTTTCATAAAGAAACATAATTTGTTCATCTTTCTTCATTGCCATTGTTTAATTAATTTACTGTATTTCGAAATGCTATCTGGGATTATAATCCCATGAGTTTCGCACTTCTCTTATCAAATAATTGGTTTTAGTGATACTTCTATTTTGATTGTTTTTCTTTATGTTTCATGGCAATTATCATAGGCAAAAAACCGTAGAAAGATGGCGGGTTGGATCCTACTCTCTCACTTTCTTTCTCTCTCATTCTCGTCTCTGGCTCTGTCCGAACAAACAGTCGCACAATGGTTTCCGTTCGATTTTATATCGAGTGATTTTGAAATGTGTCATGTGATGAATAGTATGATGATGCTCAATAGTCGCTTGATGGATGTATGATATATCCGATTTGTCCTCCCCATATGAAACAAGATATTTTGCAATTCATGTATTCAAAGAAAAAGTGAAAGACGCAGATATCTTGCATTATACTTTGACAGTTCGTTTGATTCTCTGGTTCAAAGTCAAATCTCAGAGTTCATCCTGCGAGAATCGTTTTTTTTCTAAAGGATATCAAAATTCTACCGACGGTCAAGCTGTTCTGAGAATTCTTCATGTGACGTGTGTCTTTTTTTCCCGATGTATCCTTTTCAGAAGGTTCTACTCAATCATCCCTTTATAAGACAGACTAGGCTACACCTCAAATTTTGAAATCATCTTTCAAAGCTTATATTACAGATTTGAGTAAAATGAAAAACTTTTTTAATTTTTCTCCAATTCGATTGGTGGCAATATGTTTGCCACTGCCCATTTTACAAAAACCGTGATTTGCGAAGAAAATATTGAAATCGGCTCTTGTAAATGGAGGAATCAAATTCTAATTTTTAATAATTGAACATGACTTCGGTAATGTCTCCTCATGAAATATCACACGATCTGTAGCTCTGTAGGTCCAATTTAACATTTTCGTATTTTTTATATCAAATTATGAGATTATCTTACAAAAATATTCTACTTATGAAAATGATAAACGTGTTAAAAGCTGAATTTGGCGAGCTGGCTTAGCCTAGTGTTGTGGGGCTTTGCAAATTCAGTGAACTTATGCTGCACCAATCATAAGTTCGATTCCAAATTCCGTCGACTCCCCAGGGGTCCAGGGGGGTATCGATGGGGACTCTTTGGTTCCGGCTATGTACTATGTATAATAATTATTAACACCCTGCAAAAATTTTGCTTTCCCCTAATTTTTTGCGCTAAACCCTGTTTTTGGTCTTAATTGACTGGGCTGTAGCACATGAAGTTACTCTGATGTGTTGCAAATTTTTTCCCGTCGTTCAGACTTACAAATATAAAAGTCACTGTTATTTAAATATTATTGAAATAGATGGTAAATAAATCAGCAATGATTCATTTTAGAATTAATCACTTAATCACCTTTCGATTGCAACGATACATTCAGGATTGAATATCTTCTTTGGTAACGATTTATTTTAAACTAATCATTTTCGTCTGCCACGAATATTTAAAGATAGTATTTCTGATAAAAAATATTTCATTATTCTCAGGATTCTCAAGTAGCTCATGAAAAATGAAGTTGCTAATTGAAATACCATTCACGGAAGCATTAACTTCTTCAACCACTTGAATAGTCATGATGAAGCTCATATCAGTTAAAAGTAAAATGTCTCGCTCCGCAGTCGGTATCTTGAATGGTTTTAGCAGACTCGTTGCACAAATAGCTATTATATCAAATGGTAGGTCTAAAAATTTGTGACAAGTTTAAATATTTAAATACATGACAAGAAATATTTAACTCAAAATCAATTTCAAGTAGAATGTATTTCTACTTGCAATATAGGAATTGGAAATAGAAATAAAAAGTAGTTTTTCAGAAGTAGATCGTCAGCTCAGTGACGAGTGCTCTGCACTCCCGTTGGACAAGTGTCCGCTTTTTGATCAAATCCATCATCTACAGTTATTATCTCCAAAACTCCAAAATCACTTCTTACTGGTTCGGAATTCACGTACAGCTGGTTATTTTTCAAAGAATAAAATGATTCAAATGATCATATTCTTTTCCATTAATCACACACTAAACTATAGTAAGGTTCACGTTATAATGGTAGTGTTTGATTATAATTTACTTGGTATCCTTGTCTATCATTTGAAGATAGCGTTATCCTTCTCTAGCTTCGCAACGTTGCCAGATCAATTTTTAACAATGAGAAATAGAATTAATTAACAGAATATCTATCTCATTAATGAAAATTTATTATTAAATAATTGAAAAATATATTTCCTTTACGAATAAAATATAATTGATTATTTTTAACAAGAATGAACAGCTAATATTACATCAGATATACCGGTATCAGTTACTTTCTGTAGAAGGTATTGGCAACGCAGAGAATCGGCAACGCTGTTCTCCTATCTCCATCCACTGTTATTATAACGTGGACTTCACCATAGGACTCGTCATAATTTCCCATAATCAAAAAATCTCATATAATAATAATTCGCCACTTCGTATCAGTTCAACTTATAAATATTTTTCCATGTACTCCAATCCATGGCAGCTTTATTCAGAGAGTATACAATGCATCTTTATTTTGGAGTATTTGGGGAAAATTGTTATTGTTTGTGTCCTATCTAACACTTAGGGCCGGTTTCGCCAAGCTCTAGACTTAAAACAGCTGGAGTCAGAAAACTTGCTTTCCGAAACGGGGTGTAGTCGCAGTTTTTATGATAATCTTTATTTTCTCATTTCTGTAATTGGAGACGTTTTCCTTGATGAAATGAAACAATCCTAAATAATTCAAAATAGCTGAAACTTTACACTATTTTCTCTTTATTTTATTTTGTGTTCAATTTTCTAGTTTTTCGAAATTTAATTTAAACGTGGACTACGACTACGCCCCGTTTCGGGAAGCCAATTTTCTGTCTCCAGCTGTTTAAAGTCTAGAACTAGGCTAAATTCGGAGCTCGGAATCCGGCCCTTAGTCTTCTCTTTCGAAATGATGTATTCCAATTTTCGCAAATATGTAAATGTGTGTAAGCTTTAGAAATTCATCAAAGGGAGGAAAGTAGTTATGTGAATTCACAATTGTTGCATCATCAGTGCTTGTTTATTAATGGGTTTCTCTCTGCTTAAAAATTTGTCAAAGGGGTGAGGAAAGTGACTAGAATGAATTTACAAGTGTTTACGTCACTACTCGCCTGATGTTCTCTACTGAAATGAATTCGCAATGAAACTAAAGTAGGACCTGGAGTTTCCTGTGTAAATTTGTTAGTTAACAAAGGTGTACTGCATGTGTATTGAGAAAGAATAATGTGATGTTGTTTAAATTCTGTTTCCCTCGCAAAGAGGCTGCACGTGTACCTATTGTCTGACCTCCGACATTTTTAAATAGGAAACATAAAATCATATTTACATGTATGTAAATTGATATGGGGCTGTGAAGTTTCCCTGTAGCGTACCAGTAACTTTTGAATTCATAGTATTGTTATCTAACCACCAGTTTTACTTCATTTTCACAAAGATATCTAAAAAATGAACAATTTCCAATATTTAAGTGAACTACTTGAATTATTTATCTCGCAGATCAACGGATAAGAGAAATATTACGTTTTTCTTTTCATCTTACAGTCTTTATCAGACTTCAGAATTTTTCTTGAAATTTTTGCTCTAGTTGCATACTAAGAATTGCATTCAAAACTGCATCACAATACTATTCAATTTCAAATTTAGCACCAGACAAGATTGCAATCATTGCTCCAGTAAACTTCTGGCCGTAAAGTCGTGAACTCAAGTTATTATAACTTACTATGTTTACAACTTATTGGCAAGTTACGCGTAGTAGTATGCTCTACTTAGCTACGAAATGCTATTGTGCGCAAATTTGCTTTCAAGTTGTACATCCTTATGTTAAAATGCAATTTTTCTATTTGTTCAACAATTCTAGTCAAAGTTCAAGTGTTGAAGTTTATCTGCAGTTTTAGTCACGTCAAAACAATTTTAAAATATTGTTAGTACAGTTTTTAGTGGACAATTTTACAGTCCAGTCAAAACAATATTTTTTCACATTGATTAAATGTCATAGCAGTAGACGATTACTTTAATGATCGTTATCCTATTGATCAATATGATAATTTCCTTAGAGCCTGAAGCTTGATTGCAAGCAATTAGTAAGACTTTAACGGTGCGCGGGAAGGAGGAGTTGATATTTGGGATGTTTGAACACCAATAAGCATGAAAATTGTTCGGAATTATCTAAAAATGTTTGAGGTGCTTTCAAATATCGATTTGGCATGTCCAATGGCATGACCAAATTTTTGGGAATTTCGTTCTCCTACTATCATTAAAGAAATTAAAATTGAGACCTTCAGACTCTGACACAGTAGCTATTATTTGGTTCTTTCTGAACAATTTGGTTCAATTTTTCAATAATTGGTTGAGAAATAGTGTCCGAAACAATATTATTTTCTATGTCTAAAAATACGTTTGACATGATCTTAGATAGATCACACTCCACCTATGTGATTGTATTTGTTATCCGCATGTAAAACATTTATAGATTTAATTTCTTATATTTAGCATGTGTCTTAATTTCTTCATAGTTCACCCTGTTCTGTGTCTAATTCTCGCTTAAATGTTATATGGCCTACAGCTAAATATATATTACAGCCATAGTTAGTAGCCCTTTATCTCGAAACTCGAACATAAATCATCAAAGACAATCCATTATTGTTAGCCATATGTCCCAAATTAATAGAAGGCTTATTTGATCACTCAATTTTTTCGATTATTATCAACAGTACCTAGCCATCATATTACCTCCATTTGATGCATCAATCACTCTATGATCAATGTTGTCAGTTGTAGTTCTACTCCAGATATCCATGAATCGTTGAATTGGCCTTAGGCTTATACCGCTTATTGTATTGTGTAAAGGACTCAGTCAGCCCACCAGTTATTGAAATATACTTATACGAAGTGATCGCTGGGTTTAGTCAAAGAGATGACTGAAGTTATCATTTTGCCCTCCTCAACAAAGATGGTTGAATAGCTAGTTAATCAATCAATCTGTCAACCACCGAATATTATAATGTAGGCTTTGTCTTTCGGCTTTGTGAGAATGTTCAGATACATTACTTGCCTCTAGGTCTGTCCGAATATTGATGTGAATTCAATGCCTTTCACGACAACTTGACTCGTTATCTTCTAGGATGGCTGCGTATCAAAATGTATAACTAACATTAGCAAAGGCATTTTGCTGGATCATGTTTGATTACTAAAACGGAATTCGCTTGTGGAATATGAAATGCCCCGAGCCTCTCATAACAAATCTAGCCTTTGCTAAACAAAGATCTAAATTGATTGACAGAATCATCAAACAAGAGCGCTGAACAGATTTTCCTTCAAATAATGACGGTCGAATGTGGCGTATGCTTGTCAGGCCGAATTTGTCAAATTATTTGATCGGCTGTTGGTGAGCATCAAACAGGACTTGCACTGAAACTCCAAAACGTTTGTTTGTCTTCACAAACATGATTAGTCAGTCCACTTTGAGGTCTACATTTGGGGGTTTCATCCCTCCGGGTATGAAACGCAGCGAAATTGGAAATTTTCTGTTGCATTGCAATATGACTTGATATTAGGGAAGATTAAACACATTATTGTCCGTATACAGATCTAGCACTCTACTGTGCAGCTGTTAAAAATATTTACAAGGAAAAGTTCACTACAATACTAGATATATTGATGAACATTTTGCAAAAAAAAAACAATTTAGTAGAATATTCAAAACAGTTTGTAGAACTGTAATCCTTCCCCCAGTGGCATTATTGATCCGACTTTTCTCATACTCGTCACTAGGGTCTTCAAATTGAATCGACTAAAGTACAATGCGTAGAAAATTATCAGCTAATACTAAACAGATCAATTCTTCACATCAGTCAGTATAAATGAAATATTAGCATGTGTTGGAAATTCAGCAATCATTATTACAATAAATTCAGATAGTCATCCAAATAGAAAACTTATTTTTTTCAACTTGTTCACTTCAAGTTCTGAAGCCTTCAATTACTTCTCTAAACAACGATAATTACTTTCCAATTGAATAAAATATTGAATCAAATTTAAATTAAATTGAATTATCGTTTCACATTGGTTGCAATAATATCACTGGATAAGCTTAATGAGTTGAAATAGATATCGATAAGTTAAGTTTCAAATATTACTTTAGTCATTAATTTCTGCATCACATAGATGTTTATAGAGGGCTAGTTTGATTTAATTTGTATTTAGGATTGCTGTATTGAATTATTATTTAATTCATAGACTAATGTACGTTTCCTGTACTATTATTCAATTGATTGTATATTTGCATGAAATTTTAGCAAAATTTTCAAATGTTATTAATCATGATGAACTATATTATACAATAGACTCGATCACAACGATGTACGATAGAGATTAGTGTTTGATTTATCAGTAAGTTGAAAAAATTCATCTCAAAGTTGATTAATGTTTTCGTTGAAGTGGATGCATTTACCAATAAATCCGTGGCACTGATACTCTATTGATGCATTAAGTGGAAGAAATGACTTTTACTATCTGTTCCACAAATTTAATATCAAATCTCCGAACTTTATTACTGATCTCTTGAAAGGTATTACTGTACATACCAAATCTATTTTTATATCAGGCAACTGCAAATGTGTTGAAAACGGTTCTAACCGTTTCTTGTTTTAACTGTTATCTGTATTCAATTTATCAAACTTTTTCAAAGTTGAATCATCTAATTATTTAGAGATTGATAATTGTTCAACCAACATTCAAGATTTCAATTTATGGAAAACTTAAGTTTATTGATCCACAAATGTAAAATCAACGTTCAACATATAACAGTAGACTGATATAAGAATATATATATATAGAAAACACTTTAAAGTTTTATAATATAAATATAAACAGGATACACACGACACGGATAGATTAAAAACACTTAAAAACTCACATTTAAACGAGAATTTTCACATAACAGAAGACACTTTAAAGTTTGTAATATGAATTAAAACAGGAGACATAAGACAAAATAGATTGAAAACACTTAAAAACTTACATTAGAAATGGGGGAAATTTTCGGGAATTGAGTTCCCTTCCTCAACTGAGCAGACTGCAGTTTGAAATCCAATGGTCGTGTGACCACAGAGTATGCACGGACTCTGTGGTCACATGACCGTTTGGATTTCAAACTGTTTCTGTTAAGTGCTACAAATATATATATATATATAATATATATATATATGTATGTATGCACTTTGGGGGCCCAGCCCCCGAAAATTCTCGTTTAAATGTAAGTTTTCAAGTGTTTTTAATCTATCCGTGTCGTGTGTATCCTGTTTTTATATATATATATATATATATATATATATATATATATATATATATATATATATTATATATATATATATGAAGAAGTAGATTTATGTAATGAAATATGAAGATTAATATAATAAAATTCAAGTTTGAAATATTATTTGAAAATTTGAGACTGAATTAAGAGTTTAAAACAATATAATATTAATTAATAATTATTAATAAACGCAATTCCTAATTAAATTCTGTAAACCACCACGAAGACTTCTACTACTGCAAATACTGACAACAGGGTTAACAGCTAGATGAAAATTCAATGAGATCTACTATTGAAAAATTAATTAGGATTTTCGTTTAATAATAATTATTCATTAATTAGCATTCGAAGAAATGCGATTTCTAATTTTATTCAATCAATATAATATTGATTATAATAGATATTTTAAAATTATTTTTCAACAATTGTACCAGAGTGTTTGCTTTCTTTTGTACAACATAAGCTGTATGCACAGCTTATGTATATTAAATACATATATTTAAAAATATATACTATACTTGATAAGTATGGTTTTATGAATACTGTTGTTAGGCTTACGTACAAAAAGTTCTTGTTTTCGAACTCGTAACTCTAGAGCTCGTTGCTTTTTTATGGTCACGCACAAAAACCATTCTGTTCAGTTATTACTGATTTGTATATCTAGCAGTAAAAATTATCAATCCGTTGATTGTATTTTACTGCGTTTGTTACTAATTTTATCATGATATGGCTTCATACACATATCTGAAAGGTAAGACTTAAATTTAATTACTTCATCCATCTCATTTCATAAATGCGTTTAACCTATCCTATCAAACTTTCTCACTGTAATTTTCTCTACGAAATCTTTAAAATCTGTTTCGCTTCATGGAAAGTCTAATGCATATCTTGTTTTATAACAGGTAATGATTACATATGGGGAACTGGAAAAGTTGGAGTGCGATGCGAGAGTAAGTAAAAATTATTGCACTTAAATTAAACTTTTTTATCGTTAAGGATTCAGTTCGAACTTCATTAATGACCAATTATAAATATTAACTTATTTTATATAGCCTAATAAAATAAACAAATTTTAAAACTTAAATCCAATTTTAGATATTTATCAGTCTAGTCAATCTTGAAAAAAATAATGAAGTTATGAATGATGGAATCAAATCGTACCACTGTTGATGTTGTAAATGGTATTTGAGAGAAAAATGTTTGTTTGAAAATAATATTATTCAGACTTATTATATGTTAAACCTTTCTAGTTGTAAAGTTTTACATAGCTCTGACTGAATTGAGATTTTGCAAAAGAATGCTCCCTATATTATATCCTAAATATAGGCCAACGTATCCCTTTCATTGAAGTATTGTCATATGGCTATAAAAAATTGTATCTTTGAACTCGGTGATATAAATAAAATTATAGAATCAAGGACACTGCAATAGCCTCTATAAGTAATAAAAATATATCAGCTACTTGAGCGAGATGATTTTGACATGAATTTCATTTTTACTTTATCAACTTTTCATCTTCTATGCTTACTTGGTTGAAAGACTTCCTTGATGTGAGATACTTTTTCACAATTGCCTTTATGTAGTCATATCAACTGTTTTAATAAATCTAATACATTATTATATATTGTTTACAATGTAATTATTTGCATGGAAAGATTATTAAATTGGTTATGTCATTTCTCTTAAGATTTTCAAACACGAAAATAAGACAAGATTATTAGGCTTAGTTGCGCGTATGTTTGTTGAAAATTCTGCTGCCGTGAAATTACGTCATCTCATTATCAGATTAGTTCGTTGGCTCTGGCATTGATTCCGTTAGATGACATTACTTTACGGCGACTAAATATGAAGTGCGGGAATTAATTTTTGAAACATAAGTAAAAGATGAGATTCTTATTAGCTGTTTATCAAAATAATCTGATTATTCTATGGCACTAAACTTGCTTGATTATCTCGTTCTCCTGGGCTTTATGTTACCTCAACATACGTTATATTCCCATGCAGTCGTCTCAAATCTAAATTGAATTCCAGATCGCAATTTACCATTAAATTATTACAACAAACACTCCCTTCCTCTTAAAATGGTTGCCAACATGTTTTATTATTGCTATGTCTCAGTAACACTTGTGGTTATAAACCAGCTTCCCTTCTCACATCATTGAGCTCACTGTTATTTACAACCCATCAACTTACTGTGGTTTATTTCTGAACTTGGTTCTCTTTGTACGCGGTAAGTAGTGTGTGAAATTAAATGTATGATTTATTGTGTTCAGACGGATTAATACAGTGGTAGGAGTGAAAGTTCTATTACAAGTTTATTGTTTTCCTTATAAGAAATAATTTATCGATAACTGAATACATTAATCTGCCCACCTAACCTTAGCGGTAGTCGCTTAGTATTGTAATCGCCCATTGTAATTTGGATTATTTTAAGAACGCACTTCAGATATTTCCATTATCTAGTAACACTATACTTATGAATCCCCCAAATATTCGTTCAAAAATATACTGCTGGTCATGAATCATTCCTTCAATACGCTCATGTCTATTCTTTCTAATTCCACATATTCTATCAAACTAATGGATATTAGAGAAACTAACATACTCAAAAATCTAGAATTTTTTTAATGCTAATCGCTCACGATAAGATAAGTGTAAACTGAGACATTAAATATTATTGAAATAAGGACTAATTGACTAATCGATTTGTGCTGCGTCGTAACCATCTATGATAAGTTAATTTGAATTTCGTTCCAAAATTAGTTATTATAGAAATTAACTCAACTTGTCGACTCACAATTATTTTATCACTTAGTGGATACTACCCAGTCTAGTTCTATTTCATCAAAACATTAGCAATTGACCTTTAACATTATAATTATTTGACTTAAAAGGAAAATACTTCTTCGTTGTAATTTTGTCACAACGAATGGAGGTATTTTGATCTTCATCCTCTACATAATATATTGTATTTTTTTAAATAAAATAAGAATGGTTAATTCTAAATTAATAGTATTATTTAATCAAACATACAATCAATTTCAAAAATATATTTTCCAATTTGCTTTTATTAAAACTTCTCAATCAACTCCAAGCTTTTATTGATCTATACTTTGTTTGATATTCACTGTGTTATATCATCTATCTCTAGATATTGTGTTGTGATTTAACTATGTATGATTTTTCACTGTACCTTATAAAGGTACATACTTTTGTGATGAAATGTTTTGGTCAGTATTTCTAGGGCTCGGTCACACAACGAAATCTGTGATCGCATATCTTAGGAACTCATTGGATCGCAGATCGCTCTCTGTGTGGTCGGGCCCTTATTCCTGATCTAATTTTTGAATTTTGCACAACTGTTTTACTGTAGTATTCCCATAATCTTGTTCTAGTTTCATTTTTTCATTTGTGAGATCTTCATTATTGTGGTGTCAAACCTCCTTTCCTTATACTATAAGTCAGTTGTGACTATAACCATTATAATAATATGATTTTCTATAATATAACTATAACCATGAAAGTTGGAGACATAATCAGGACCTGAGAGACCCCTTTCAGGATCCTTTATATACTTTTAAAAAATCCTCTTCCACTTTTAATTCACCTACCACATCCTGCAGTCTACAATGTAACTCTGATGTGGCTCAAACTGAATGAAGTAACATTATGAAAATGTGATTGATCATGAAGCAAATCTCAGTCCTAGTAGAGTAAAAATAAATGCTTTTGACCTTTTATTTGACTTAAAAAAGGAAAAAAGTTAATCTTGATTGTAATCTTGACACATCCAATGGAGGTATTTGTATCTTCATCCTCTACATAATATTTTTTATTCTTTTAAAAATCAAATAAGTATTGTTAATTCCAATCCAAATCCAATTGAAATAAATTTATAGTAATATTTAATCAATCAAACATGCATTCTGTTTGAATTGATAAAATATATTTTTCAATTTGCTTTTATTAAAAATTATTCAAATGAAAAGCCCTTCCATTTTTAATTCACCTACCACATCCTGCAGTCTCCAATGTAACACTGATGTGGCTCAAGCTGAATGAAATAGCATTATAAAAATGTGTTTGATCATGACCAAAATCTCAGTCCTAGTAGAGTGAAAAATAGATGTTCTACTTTAGTTCCGAGTTCTTCCAATTTTTCATGTTACTTCATTCAGCTCGAGCCTGAAAATGATTAAGATAAACAGTAAACAGTAATAAATCCGAGACAATGATAGCAGTTGGGATTTGTTGTATGATCTCATGCTTTAATAATGATATTGGTTCTAGAAAAAACATTCATCAGTCAGTACAATTTTCATAACTACGTATAGAATTTTGTATTATTGACAATGTTATTGGCGATTGGGTTCTACAGACAGAATCAATGTTGGTTGTGGCTGTTGTTTATCAACTTTCGTCTGCTGTTGTTCTCTCAGTTGCCAAAATTCCTCTTTTCTTCTTCTCTTTTCCTTCTGGTCCTCCCTATTCCATCCTCTTTCACCTCTTCCTGTCGTATCACTGGAAGAGCTCTGAGTCTCCTCTGGGAATTGTTGGATCCAATTCCACTTCTGTGGTATATCCTGTTTTCCAATCGCTTTTTGGAACTCCTTTCAGTTTTGAATGAATTCCTAGTTTACTTCCATTGTTTGAAATTGGTCACAGATAAAATAGCGTATTCAAAGGTTTTATCTTATTCTTCTTCCATCTATATCTATTCATCTTCTATATCTATACTATATAGTCCAGTCAAATGGTCGTTTTTCAGGAAACCACCTCGAAAGAATTTTTCTCGACGGTTCTATATGTATTTTGGGGGCGCTGAATTCGAATCTGAAATTTGCTGACACGCCAGAGGGCGGCTTCACCCCAAAAACCCCCAAAATTTTGGACTTTTTTCAATTTTTCCACGTAAACCTTGAGTTTCTCAAGAAAAATCATTCTCGACAGAATTAAAGAAAATAGAATTTCCAATAAATTGAGTGGTCGCGCAGGACTCTACCGTTTTTGGTTCCGGAGCTACGAATTTTCAAAAAAGGGGTATTTTTTAAGGGTTTTTCAAAATTATGCAAACTCACCACTTTCACCCTATACAACTTGGATATTTCACTAGTAATGATGAAAAACCACACATCACGTGAAAGAGCAATTAATTCTGAATCATAGACGTAGTTCGAGGAGATCTGATCATTCTGTCAAAAGTTATAAGTGTTTAAAGTTTTGATCCTTGACGTATCCTTATGACATACCCCCCCACTAGGAAATACTGAAATTGAATGTTTCTAACGGGTGATTCTGATAGAAAATAACCCTCGTGAGATGATTTCAGCCGAAATATATGTTTTTTTTTCTTTTTTGTTAGGAAGGCCTTGAAAAGGTATTATAATGAAAATTTAGTATTTTGGCTGTAGGACATGATTTTCTATTTTTGGGTGTATTCCCCCTCCCACCACTACTAAATTCGAAAATTCCCAAGGAATCCTGTTTATAATGAATTGTTCTTTCACGTGATGTGTGGTTTTTTTATCTATACTAGAAAAATATCCAAGTTCTATAGGGAAGAAGTGAAATTTTGGGTAGAAATTTTGAAAACCCCTCAAAAATACCCCTTTTTTGAAAATTCGTAGCTCCGGAACCAAAAATGGTAGAATCCTGAGCGACCACTTAATTTATTAGAAATTTTATTTTCTTTAATTTTGTCGAGAATGATTTTTCTTGAGAAACTCGAGGTTTACGTGGAAAAATTGAAAAAAGTTCGAAATTTTGGGGGTTTTTGGGGTGAAGCCGCCCTCTGGCGTGTCAACAAATTTCAGATTCGAATTCAGCGCCCCAAAATACATATAGAACCTTCGAGAAAAATTCTTTCGGGGCTGTTTCCTGAAAAACGACCATTTGACTGGACTAATAATATTATAAAGGAAGAAAATGGCTTAAACATACATCGTACGGGATACGAAATACAAGTCAGAACTACTGAAAACTGAACTGATATTTTTGAATGAAAACTGGTTTCAACACGAAACTGAATTCCTGTATAATAAATGTGGATGTGACAAAAACAAAACTGTATTTTTTCAATTAACTGATGAACATGAAATTTTGCATAAATATTCTTTATTTCCCGAGGATGGTTATAGGCCTATTTACATCTTTGTTGATGAATTAATTATAATTTTAATAATTGGAACAAATTAACTCAATTTTTAATACAAAGTTCAAATGTTTGTAATACAGAGTTCAGTTTGTGAGATCAAATAGTTTTTCTATTGTAAACTATTACAGTTGTTGATACTTTCAATCAATTTATATGTGCTTTTAACTGACCCTTGCGAAGCAAGGGTTACGTGCTAGTTAGTAAGAAGTATTCGGTGATAATTGAAAAGTGGATTTCATAGGGCCGTTGTCATGGTTCCTTTTGTACCTCCCAAATTTAAATTCAAATAATAAAAAATCTGGTGTGGTACACTCACACAACTTTCCTTGCTGATTGAACTGTAAGCCTCATTCGAGAGTAATTTATGGGAGTAACGTAATGACAATTGAAGGCAACATATTTGAAACTACTATCAGACTACTGTATATGTGTATATATAATTGTTTTCAGAGTACTTTTTCCTTTGTGTAAATTGTGAAATTCGATGACTATATTAAAATTCGTCAAAACAGCTGTTCTACAGATGAAATATATCGTTCTTTTTATAAACTGCTCTACCTACCTACCCTCATGCACGAGAAGGAGGTTACAAAGTCCATTTCTCAAGGATGGGGTGGACCCCCCATTAGTTTCCCAGGAAGGAGACTCATGCCAGTTGATAAAGCTGATAAATAACTATACAGGGTATGAATTTGAAAAAAATCGGTCGTCATTTTTGAGAAAATCGTGAAAAACATGTTGTTTTAGTAATTATCCGCCATTTATCTTGAGAATATTACGGAGCTCCTGCAATTTTCCCAGAAATGAAACTCATGTCAGTTGATGGGACTTATAGATGTCGATGGTATAAATTTGAAGAAAATCGTTAGAGCCGTTTTCGATAAAACTGTGAAAAACATGGTTTTTTTAGTAATTATCCGCCACTTTTCCACCATCTTGAATTTTATTGAATTTCTTATCGGGTCCTCATGGTATAAGGACCTTAAGTTAAAAATTTCAAGTCAATCGGTTAATTAGGAATGGAATAATCGTGTTCACAGACATACACACAAACCCACATCCAAAAATCATGTTTTTGCACTCAGGGGACCTTGAAACGCATAGACAACTTGAAATTAGGGTACCTTGAAAGCAATACTTTCCTTACCTATGGTAATAGGACAAGGAAAGTAAAAAAGTAAATAAAGGTGGTCTCAAGTAGAAATAGTTGTGATTCAAGTCATCCCGGTGTATCTGATTCAATATTTAGGGCCGTTTTCAGAGCTCGGGATCTATAAGTTCTGGACTTGCAGAGTCCAGGACTAAAATAAGCTCTCGGGTCTAAATCAACTTTCTGAGTCACTGGTATATGTTCTAAACCCCGGTGTCTATTGAGTTCTCGACTTATTTAAGTCCAGGACTTAAACGTAGAAAACATGAGGGAAATTCACAATATTTTGCTGTTGTATTGTTGGCATTACAGCAAAACGAGAACAGCTGATTGCAGCGGGATAATTCAAATGCTCTCCAAACTATTTTGTAACAATTATTTTGTGAAAATACGTTTTGATTTCTTTGTATGGTGTAGGTCTATAAATTCAAAGCAAAACCTAACCTTTTGAAATAAAAAAATAAACATTTCATTTTACGTTATGCTATTATTTATCATTGATCCTTGCCATTTATTTTGGAATAAACATTTTAGTATGCTACCTATTGAGTTTGAAAATGTATTTTTTTAACTGTAATAATAATAATTTATTATTGTTATATTATTATTAATAATATGTTGAATATGACATCGATTTATAATATTCACATTGGGAGATAAAATTCCAAGGAATCCTTGAACATTTCTAGGTTATGTCACAGTCATAAAATGAGGTTAGTTTTTTTACGCATAATATTATGAAGAACTTTATTCCAAAATAAACTTGCAAACTATAAATTATGAATTCAGATGGGCTAATTCGAATAATTTAGGTATTCCATGACATTTATTTGGCTATCCATCTACTCCAAAACAATAACTGAATTGTGTTTGCTCGTTCAAGTCTAGAACTTGAATTTAAACCCTACCCCAGTCGAGGGCTTAAAATCACGCTTTTTTAAGTCCTGGACTGTACGATTTTTGATGAATCCTCGACTCGGAAAGAGGCGAGAATCTAATTGAAGTCCTGGACTCATAAGCCCTTCACTCAGAAAGCGAAATTATAAACTCCAGGGTCTAACGTGATCTCTAAACTCCAGAGTCTATTAAAGTCCTCGACTACGTTAACGCTCTGACTCGGAAAGCCAATTTTCTGACTCCAGAGTTTAAAGCCAGTTAAAGTCTAGAACTTAGCTAAATCCCGAGCTCGGAAACCGGCCCTAATTTTTTATTCTTGTTGATGGTGTTTAAATTCATATAAAATATATTTTATCTACGACCGTGTTAATGTAAACATTACAGCATCACAATCAATCCTATAACTGGGGTCTTTAACATGGTTTTCGATGCTGGTGGCATCAACATTAAAACACCGTTTCCGATGTCAAGTATCCAGTTTAACAAAATTTCAATTGGTCAAGTTTTCACAAAGTCAAGTATTCAGTTAGACAAAATTTCGATTGGTCAAGTTTCCAGCGTCAAATTTTCAATTAGTCAATTTTTAAGTTTATGAAGTTTTTAGTAAGTCGAGTTATCAATTCGTTAAGATCTCCGTTCTCTGTTCAGTTCTCATTTTGTCAAGTTTACAGTTTGTCAAATTTTCAATTTATAAGTTTTCAGTTCATCAAGTTACCAGATTATCAAGTTTTCAGTATGTCATGTTTTCAATTGTCGAATTTTCAGTTTGTCAAGTTTTCAGTTCATCAAGTTACCAGTTTATCAAGTTTTCAGTACGTCATGTTTTCAGTTTATTGTTCACTCTCACTGAGTACCTTTTCACCTATTGGTATTTCAATCGTTTTACCATTCAGGATAGTTGATTGATCTCTAACCTTACAACAATAAGCAATGGGATACTTTGCTTGAGCGTTCTTAAATAAAATAGTGTATACAACATTTTTATGAGGTCTTTAAAGCACTCTTAACTCGTGTTTTGAAGACCCTTATTATAAAAACGTTGTATAAACTACTATTATTCATTAAGAAAAACTATATTTCCACGATGTATAATTGGTATTAAATATTCTGGCAGTTCATTATATTTCTACATAGTCTACGAAAATTCCTAGTAACGTTGTGGAGTTGGAAAAGGATGGAATTATCTATACAGACAGACAAGGATAGTAAACCAATGTTAATCTCCTGCTGAGTTTTGAATGTGAGTCTCACTATAGACGTGCTATTTTGCTGTGAGTAATGTCAAAATAAATCAGACAGGCAAATGAATGAATCTGCAGTTTTAGGTGGGCTCCGAACCACTAGAAATTTTTTTGAACCTCAGTGATTATCGAAGATTAGCAGATCAGGCCCTGCGAGGGCATCCGACAGCAGTGGGCATCTGTGTGGAGCTCATTGATTGACAATAACGGTCGCTTATCTAATCTGAAATATTGGAGGGCACATCAACTGCGGGGCTAATCCCACTTATTGGAGTATTGTGTATTTACCGATATGTTTTAGGGTTTTTTTTATCATTTTGAACAATTTTCTACTTATTTGAGTTTATAATTCTGTCGAATTTCAATGGACTTTTATACATGTGTTCTATTTATAGATTGAGTATAATGTCCAAGCAGATAGATTGATGGATCGATCATACGTATCTTCTGTCAATCGAATCTTTTGAAGATCTTGAAGTTGAGGATATAAGACTATAAAATAAAACTCAGAAGATAATCAGACTTTTCTATTGAATTTTCGATATCCTTGTCACAGTTTAGTTGTGTAGAATGAAGAATACTCAATGGGTATATTACACAATACAGAATAGGTCACAGTTATAATCGTATTTGAGTAGAGTAATGGAAGTCGTAACTCCACGAGGTCATAGCACAACAAGCACGTGTCATACGTAAATCAATTGGTCGAAATTTCCAATCAACTTCTGTAAGTTTCAACTTCGCGGAACAAACAACATTTAATTTAAAAATTCCAGCTTTTGTCACGTATAGAAGATGAAGAAACTATTCAGATGGTGTTAACCACCCCTGAACACTACTGGTCTAGACGTCTAGTCAATTTTATTCCTCCAAAATCAGCCACGTCAAGTTAGAGAGCTTTATACTCCTGGAAAATTAGACTAATAGTCACAAACAACTTATTTGCTAAGAGAGAGTTTGGGGTGGAGACGTGGAAATGAGTTTTGTTTCACGTCGAACATTGTTGCCCAACGAATTCTCTGAATTGATGACAACTTTGTTTCGAAATTGCAGCTTGCTATTAAACACGCTTTACTGGATACAAAACTTCCATCGAATCGGTTGAAGTGCGGATGGTTTTTAAGAACATGTTCAATGTCTGGTTAGACTCATGTCCAAAACTGAACTCGTCACACGTACACACAGTCATAAACATGATGGTAGATGGTAGTGTGCGTTTTTCAGTCCATTTTTGTTTGGAGTTCTCATGTTATTAAGATATTTCCTACACCGTTCAGAATCACGCACACATTTTTAGAAGCACAGAATGACTATGTTCACCGCAATTTACATAAATCAACCTAAATTGCAATATTCAAATGTAATGAGTGGACCTATTCATTTCTCCAACTTTGGTAAAAGCTTAGTTCTAGGAATGATAATTAAACGAAAACGAAAACAGTCACTTTTTAACAATCAAATTCACATGCACATTATATACTGTTATCTGACAAATATTGTCTTTTACTCACTTGAAGAATATCTGAATACCTAACTTGAATGTAATGTAAATATGCTTTTTCATGTATGATTTTTTATCCAATTGTGTGTACTTTTAAAATTATGACTTACCTATTGCTCTTGTTGTAGCCTGATGGTTAATAACATGAATCTTGAATTACAATTATACATATGGAAATTACTGATTATAAAATATTATATGAAATTATAAATATTTGCAGTAGCAGAAGTCTTCGGGGTGATTTACAGAATTCAATTGGGATTTTCGTTTAATAATAATTATTAATATACAATTATGTCTAATCCGCTTTATGGTCACTCCCTGGATGGTTTAGAACCGAACTGAAATTTAACCCTCAAAAATGACTAACAATGCGTAGAATGCTAAGTCACTACATCAATTTGATTCATAAATTTATAATGATGTTCATCGTTCATTTGTTCATGTTTTAGATTAGAATATTATGATCATAATAAGGATTAAAATTATTATTATTAGCAACCTATTGAATTTCATATGTGCATTATAATTGTGTAAATCTATATTTGTAAATAAAACTCCTCAGGGTGCAAATAATTGGCATTCAGAGAAATTATTATTCCCTCTAACTTAGGAAGTTGGTTTTCCTCCCGCGGTGCTCCCGTGGCTGCTTGGGGCCAGTTTCGATAACCGACAATCATAATTATTATGAGCTATTAAATCTCGTTGCTAAAGCTCGGAACCCTAAAACTGTAGGCCCATTAAGGTGGATTCCCACTTATCAATATCAGTGTCCGTTTCAGTAAAAATATTCTTTCCATGAGTTCTAATGGTACTTTTCATACTAAATGTGCGATATTTATTCATTTATTTACAACAATATGGGAGCATCCCATACGGGAAAATCCCAAAGATTGCTCCCAAATAAAAAAAAGATAAAATCTTAAAAGATAATGTGGGAATCCAGCTTCAATCATCATCATTCTTTTGGAACAAAGATTTCAAACTGATAAGAGAAAACAGGTATCATTTAAGCTATTCATCGAAACTTGAACTATTGGTAAATAACTGAACTTTTTGATTCTATTAGAGGTAGAAATGAATCATAAAGTATAGTTACCTTAATTTAGTTAGGAATCATCCCGAATCAAGCTACATAAATTGTCCAAAACAAGGCTTACAATCGTCCCTTATAACCTATCACCCAAGTAAAAGCCTAGGGCTCATGTGGACATCATCCTCAGCAAGCAACTAACTGAAGTACATAGTGGGGCAGAGCCGATTGACGAGTTTGGTAGGGTATTACTTTAACCCTATTACTTTTGCGGATCAGCTCTGTTGTTGAAACAAGATTGGCGTTCAATTTCGTTCACATTAATGATTCAACATGTGGATTAGTAACATTGTACTAACACAACACATCTCAAATATAGAAAAGACATTCAGCTAAGAGTTCAGCTGTGTTTGCATCAGGGCAGAGCCGATTGACGAGATTGGAAGGGTTATAAGTAATGAACTGTTCAACTTTCTAAAAATTCTTTAATGGGTTCAATTAAGTTTGAAATGTAGTTTTTATTGTTAATTTTTGAAAATTATATCAGTAAGATGGCGGCCATCAGTAGCAATACACTGATGTAGCGTATTTTTGAAGTTTTAAAACGCATTTTGGCACACTGCAATTGGTAAGGCCTGGATCTCTTCTCTGATTCGCTCCTTTAGTTCTTCCAAAGTGTGTGAACGATCTTTGAAAACTTTTTTTAAGGTAAACCCATAGAAAAAAATCGCATATGCTTAAATCGAGATTAACCGCCCTGGAAAATTTGTCTTAACACTTTCATTGAAATGCACCCTGTCTGGGCTGTAGCTTCATCCTGCTAAAACCATATTTCTCCCAAGTCATGTTCCTCAGCAAGTTCTTCCAATTTAGGACGCAGAAATGTTTGTAACGTTGTCACATAACGCTGGGAGGTGACATTGACGGTAATGTTGCCATTCTCAAAGAACTATGGCTAGCACGCTCACCCGATTTAAGCTTATGCGATATTTTTCTATGAGGTTAATTCAAAAATTAAGTTTTCAATCATCGCCCACACACCTTGGAAGAACTAATGGAGCGAATCAGAGAGAGGAGACCCAGGCCTTACCAATCGCAGTGTGCCAAAATGCGTTTTAAAACTTCAAAAACACGCTACATCAGTGTATTGCTGCTGACGGCCGCCAATTAACTGATATAATTTTCAAAAATTAACAATAAAAACTACATTTCAAACTGAATTGAAACCATTAAAGAATTTTTAGAAAGTTGAACAGTTCATTACTTATAACCCTTCCAATCTCGTCAATCGGCTCTGCCCTGATGCAAACACAGCTGAACTCTTAGCTGAATGTCTTTTCTATATTTGAGATGTGTTGTGTTAGTACAATGTTACTAATCCACATGTTGAATCATTAATGTGAACGAAATTGAACGCCAATCTTGTTTCAACAACAGAGCTGATCCGCAATGTGGATTCAATTTCCATTCAGCCCTAAGGACAGTGTGAGCCAGCGTGTTTTCTGTTTATAACAGTGCAGTTGTTGTGTGTGCGAGGTTTTTTATTCTTGCCGAAGTCCTTGAAATATTTTGAGAGCGGTGCTGTTGCAACCAATTTTATCCGAAGTCTGCTGTAAAGAGGCGCGTAGTGAGTGTTCGGCACTCAGCTCTGCTTCTACTCAATTTCAAGCCTATTTCCATTTCGATTTCTATCCATCGGCGTATGGCGAATGGCGACAACCGATTAGTTGACTTGGCTGCGTAGGATTGACACGAATTCAATGAACTGCTCCCTGGTTCTCTGCTATGTTCCGCTCATTAGTTCACTTGTTGAAGTGTCGATACTGAGCACACACACTTACTGAATCAATTCGGCCTGTTTCATTGTAGCCCATTCAATAATACATACAACGATTCTACACCAATTCTGGTTCATTCCATATGACAGTAACTTATATAATAATTATTATTTACGCACACTTGATTGATAAATCTAATGCAGTGGCTCCCTGTTTTATGTTAGGCTTTGAAGATCTAAGATTTCTAAACCTTCGAATGATTCGTAATCATTGAACCTCCAATTCATTCTAATTCATTTGTTAGGTTGAAAACATTACAATTTTCGAAAATATTTACTTTATTCTCACTTGATCAACAGTAGAAACGTTTCAGTACGTAAAGGAGTGCTTTACTAGCAGTAGTAAAAGAGTATTCGATAAGTTGACGGTAACTATTCCAAAAAATAGATTAAAGTTCCAGTTTCGCAACTTTTTATTGTTGTGGAATATGAATATTACAAATAATAGTCATTTTCCTCGCTCGCATTATCGGAGTTTTCATAAAAATTTTCGTTATTTAAGAATGGGATTGAGTACGCATAATAATAATTTGTAGGGACTAGTGTATGGGTTTTTGCATCTTTTTGTGGAACTAGTTATCGCATGCGTGCACTGAAAGGCGACAAATTTCCTGTGGGAGAAAAAATAGTAGTTCAGTCCCGTGATCCATGCACCGTTCTTTTTTCACCCACAACCTATATTAATACCTTCAACATTTATATTTAACTTCAGCGTACATTTATTTCATTTTTAAATCCAAGAAAATACGCTTAACATAACAGGTTTCCATGCTATAAAGATATGACATGCCCCCGTAGTGCAGAGTAGACCTGAGATTGGTAGAGATGACATTTGAAAATGCAACTGCATTTCTCATGTTCCTATTGAGGTTTTAACTATTCCATGTTATCTAAATGGGGTTATGTACCTAGGGACTGGAGTAATTATTACGTTTTATGGGTGTGATTAGCCGCACGGTGAGAGTGGTCCATAGGTCAAGTCACGTGCATTTGGCTCTGCTGTTGGATAGGTGACCGGTGGTTGAAAATGGATGATCTTTATTTGTTTACTTACGCAGTGGTTTTGAACTGCAGGTCCATTCAATTTCCTTCTTTTCCATTTTTATTTTTCAGCTTTTCTATACATATTATACAAATCGATTATGATTTATGAAAAATATTAGGGATCTATTATGATATTAGGGCTTAAAGTGTCATCAATTCATTCATCGCCAGATCCAAAAATCAGCCAAACATATTAGAATCAGCCAAAAATATTAGAATTTGCGGGCACGTTCAGGTGTAGTTACCTCTAGACGTTTTCTAAGAATTGATTTAAAATCCTCAAATACTATGTCTACAATTGACGTATTTTGTAAGATTTTTGAAATGTTCCCAAATTTTTCCATAAATATAATAAGTTTCCATCTATGCCTACAGTTATCAATGCGTTTCGTTAGATTTTCCGTGAATGACTCACAAATATGTTTAAATACGGTGTGTATATTCAGTTAGGGACTAGGAATAGGTTATCGGTTGTTATCTTATCAAATTATCAGAATGATCCTATCAAAGGTTATAACAAATTATAAAATCCTACAATTTCGTAGTTTTTTCAATCTTCTACGAGAATGATCTAGACAGAGAATTTCAAATTCGATTCACAGATTCAGCTAAGCCTAGTTCAGAGATGTTTGAAAATATCCCTAAATCTTCCCAAAAATTGGCTTTTTCCAGTAATTTGTGACTGGCTATTTCCAGTAACCCAGTTAGTCTACTACTGCCATGTAGTGGCAGAATTTCGAACTTCGTTGTGATTAATTTTTGACCAATCATGAGAAAGAAGGCGTGAATTCGTAAAATTGTTTATAACCCAGTTATTACTGACATCTACCGGCAAGACGTCGGAGCTAGTTCTCGAATAATTTTTCTGGCCAATTAGGAGGATGTAGACGGAATCTCATACTTACGATACGTGCAGTTGTACACGACCCAGTAACGGCTACCATCTGGTGGTAGAATTTCAAACTACGTGACGATTAATTGTCGACCAATCAGAGAAGAGCAGGAGGAGCTACAAAATTATGGCCAATCAGGAGTGTGCAGTAGGAGATTGAGGGTTGGGCTGAAGGCGTGGTTCCAATCTTAATATTGTTCGTTTTTTAATGCTCTTTATTCTAATTCTGTGCTCTGTTTGTGAATTTTATATTCCATTAATGTTTTATATTTTATCAATCTATCTTCCTTTGACTCGTGAACGTCTCTACAAAAAACTGTTTTCAATTCATTATGCAGATTCAGCTGTATGAGGGAGTGATGTTAGAAGGGTTCTGCAAATGCCCTTAAGTTACGCCTGAAATGAAAAGAGGTCTTACAACTGTAAGATACCATGAAGGTTATTGGTTCCCTATCACTAATTAACAGTAAAGTTGATTGAAATTGAATACATAGCAAATCACCGGGCTAGTACATGCATTGACTAGTAGATGGGTTGCGGAGGGGGTCGCGAAAATGAATGAACATCCAAATTTTGGTTCCCACTTTATAACAATGAAAGATTAGGAACCACTGATTCAGCAATTTTCAAGTCATAGGCCTGGTTTTACAAAAGTCTGTTAAATTTTAACTGTGGTTGCTGATTAACGACGTCGTCCGTTTCTCTGATTGGTTCTCATATCATTCTACCGCCATTCAATCTTTCAAGATACAATCTTCTGTGCCGTAGAGTTAAAATCTCTTATGTATGATATAGATATGCAGCTTCATTGCGATCTGTAGTCATTCTTCTTCCCAGAAACAGAAAACATTGAATTAATATGAAGTAGATCAATAAAACTTGAGGTTTTGCAAACGTCTCTTCAAACAAAGGAACAACATCGAACTTGAGGGTTGCATAGAAGTGCACTGCACATGCTGCTTACTCAATAATTGACCATACTGAAGGGTGGCTTGGTGTTCAGCTCCAGTCTCATTTCAATGGAGCCACTTCCACTATCAGTGGAACTCTGATATCATTATTTCACCAGGAGTGATAGCGACCTACCTCACTCCTCGCTGCTGTGTGCAGTAGGCCGCCCGCCCTTTCGAGCGAAATGCATTCAATTGTTGAGGTCTGAAGAGTCACTCACGGCCGCAATCGCCTATATATACATATAGCGCAATTATATACATAGTGCACTTATACAATAGGTGACGGGGAGCTGCGGAAGCGATTTAACTCAAGGGTAGGTTGATTAAAAACTCAACGGATAAACTCAAGAGTAGGGATCATTGAAACTGGATGCCTGCTACAGACCTACGAGCTCTTTTGCAGCTCACTTATTCTCGATTAAAATGATAGAATTCATTATACGAAATGTTCAAACTCAGATGGAAAATCAAATTTATTAGTTAAGCACATGCCTGTTTTTGCTCGATTAAGTTGAAGTGTCATGTTGTAACAATGACATGTGTGGAATTCACTAAACCACATTGAAATTATTCCATTTTTTCTTCCTCCTCTTTTCAATTTTCTCCATTTTCTGGAATTCTTTTTTCCTCGTCATCTTCGTATTTTATAAGTGGTTTTCCATACCTCATATTTATTATTCATCTTTCATGTAGAATTTATTTAAAAAATCGAATCTATCATGAAAACACTTCCATACAGTTCCTGCTGTATCATGCTGAGCCCATGGAATTTAATGAAACCAGCCAATAGGAGTACAGTAATAATTATTAAAGCTCTGATACCATTATAAAGAGATTCAGTTAATGTTATTCTACTATTTGGCAATTCATACTCATACTACTTGTAGTGCTGAGATAAATTTGACCAATATTATAAATTCCTTAGCATATTGTAATAATAATATTGTATCAAAGGTTTTTTATTGAAATGAATTAACCTACTTCTAACTTCTGAACCATGAATTCGAACTTTCAAGCATAACTTATTTTTTTGGACTTGTTATTCATTGTAAAAATTTGGGAATATCATAGTTTTGGGCCAAGCCTGTTGTTCGTTCCCGATCATATTCATATGAGCTGTAATAATATTGTATCCACAAATAAATAAATGATAATATATTATTTCTTTAACACTGAATAGTACTAAGGTACTCTTAAGAACTTTCAAGTAATGTTTGTCAAAGAATATTGGAGTGTAAAATAATTTTCTCTTCAAATGATATCACTTTAGAATACCGTATTCGTAGCTAATCACGTTATTTTTGAGGGGGAGGGAAAGAAACTTATTTATGTGTTTTATAGTGGCCCTAATCAATTATTTTACCATCTTCTATAAAAACACTTTTAATTTCTCTACTGGTGTCAAACTTTGTTCAGTTGGGTCACTCCGTGACATGAATATTATAATTTGGAAAATTGCAAAAATTGATAAGTGCCAACTTTCCTAAAATTTGGCGTTTTTTCGTGCAACCCTCCTGAAAACAGCTGATTCACCCTTATCAGGGTTGCATACATGCTTCGCGATACGTTTTTGCTTTTTTTTATATGAAAAGTTATCGATCCCTTTCGCACATATACAGCTTACTCTTTGTCTTTTAGTCATACTTGTTCTGAGGAAACTCCCAGAGATACTGTTGCACGAGCGGCATCTGTTGCACGATACGTATGCAAATGAAGTTATGAGCACTGCGGGTCATGATGAAGGAGAATCATCCCTGAATTCATTATTTACAAGCCACTTAATGTAAAACATGAAAATTGTATGATTGATTGACTGTTACTAATTTTTATAAACTTCATGAGTTTATTTAGCTCACTGGATCATATCCTTAAATTTTAATCTTGCAGTACTCATTGTTTCTAACTCCTTCATCTAATAAATAGATGCGATATAACCATGAATTCAATTATAATTTATTTTGGAAAGGTTTGATAGATAATGGAAAATTTCGGGCTGGAAACTTCCAAGTGGAGTTTGATATTATCAAATCTTTTTCATTCTTCGAGTTTTTGGATTTCTATCCATTTTCGAATTGATGATGTTCAAAGTTATCAACTAATTATATTTGATGGGTGAAGATCTTGTTTAAACCTTTTATTTTTACAATCTTTCAAATGGAAGAAGGCAAGTTTTTAGTTGTCCATTTCTTCCTTCTATAGAATTGACTGTTATGACCTAATAAATATAAAAATCCATATTCATAATGTAGCATATATTTGATGAATCACCAAATTCAAAATCAAATTTCCAAGGTCTTGAACAGGGTATTACAAATTCATTAAATGCGTTCCAGGTCAATTTATTTTATGTGAATTGGTTATCCTTTTTACGAAAACAAACCCTTTGTTTTTAGAAGACAATCTAGAAAAATAATATCGACTGAAGTAAATGAATCAATTTGAATTGATTTATATTAGAATATTAGCAGAACCTTCCTTAACGATAGTTGGAGAATAAATTAATGTAAGTTCTGTATAGAGAAATAATGTTATTATCCTGGTGATGGTTTCTTGATCCATTACGAGCTGCAATGTATTAACACACTTTTTTCTATGTATTTCACACGACATGGTCAAATATTTAAGTAAATAATCAAAATCTTTGACTGTAGTATTTTCGACCGTCTCGCGGTCATTGTTATTATCTTGTTGATATGACGGTACGTCAAATTCATTTTTTTCCAAATTTAATTTGTATCAATTTTTATTACTGTATCATTTCAGTTGATTATTGTAGTATCTTCACTTGCATACTCTCGGCATCTGTTACCATTATCTAGAATTCTAAAACTTTTTCATTCTTCCACGATCTCATTCATTCATTATTCTATCTTTTTATCAATTTTGTTCTATCATTGATCAAATGTGTCAGTACGAGTTTCAAGTGTTCGAATCTGTATCATAGTAGCATTTCCGATATTGATTGGTGAAGACGTCACATATGTTTTACATTAAGACAATAAATTATTACTTCAAGTTTACTGACTTCATCCACCAGAGATTCCATAGTGACCAGGACTGAAAAAACTTAATGGGCTTCCAAGTTGTATATGTTGGCTCCTGTGTTCTGTACCTAGTATAAACAGTAACAATTCTGTACCTAATATGAACATTAACAATCTATTACTATGGAACATGAAATTTGGTATATAAATGTCACTTTTAGAACCGTACATAGAACCATAATTTTATCACAAGTGATTGATTTATCTTATCATGGATGTTCGTAATTTTACTATATTTTTGTCTCATATACCATATGCTACTACTTCTACACTTCGAAATGTATTCACAGAATGTACAGATATAAACATACAGATACTGTTATAAAAACATGTAATTTAGAGAAAAATGTAGTTTCCAATTTGTCACTTGAACAATAAATGATTGACTTCATAATAGAGTTCTCTCCACAGTTCATTTTTATCCTTCCAATTAACTAATTCATCTTTGGGAATTATGTTGTTCTATCCTAGATGATCTGTTCTACTGGAAGCATGGTTCAATCTATATCTAGGCTTATCTATATCTCCATTTTTATCTGATTGAATTCATTCAATATTTCATTCTCTAATGTACTGAGTTGCGGAAGGTTGACAGTGAGCGATCATTTCCAATCATTGTCATCATTATCTTGTAGAAGTTCTAGTCCAAGGAATATTTTCATCGAAAACGTTTCCATCAGTTCTGTCCTATAATCGTCACAAAAGGTTATTGATGTCTTCCTTTTTTCTTGGCATATTTTAGTAGTTCTCGTTTCCCTATGTTTCGATTCATATGCGTGAAGAAGAGTTTTTCAATAAACAGTTATTTATTGGAAATCATGTTAATCCATCACAAATAAAATTTCATTCAGGACAGTGAAGAACAGTATTTTCATTTCAAATGGTGTTGAAAACTTCAAGAAACTGTCAAAACTTCATTTGTTCGTCCTATGGATTCATGTAGGATATCGATTTCGAACATTACAGCTTTTACAGTTCATACAGTCTGTTTGGAAATTTTGGAGATTCACCTCGAGCATAATTTTCTTTTTCATTTGTTTAATCAGTGAAAAACAGTTTATCGATACTAATAATTTTAAAATTAAATAAGGAATATTAGGAATTCGTTTGCCCTACCGGTAAGAAAGATTTCTGTTTGATAACTTTTTTGGGAATCCAATGAAAGGAAAGTTTCCTTCTATAATTCAAGAAGTGACATAGTTTTCCGTTCTTATAATTAAGAAAATGTAGTAACATATTGCTTGGGAATCCATCTCATACTCAGTTTTTCTCATTCACTGTTGAACTTTTAACAACTTTTTAAAAATTCCGATTTAAATATCTACCAAAACAAAGGAAATTTTTATACGAAAATTAAAATGCAATCACTCATTTATTCTGAATTGGAGAAAATCTTCTCTTTTTCGTTCATATTAGTGGAGAAAAATGACATTTCTTTTGATAATTCACCGCACGGGAAAGCTTTGTGATACCAGTGAACAGTAGCTACCGTGAGGTGATTCGGAGCTTTCCTTTGCGTTGTCGGCGCATGCGCGCTGCTTGTAGTTGGTTGTAACAAAAGCCGGCCGCTTTTGCCAGTAGCCAGTCTGGTGTCGATAAGGTTAGGAACAGTCTGGACTAGAAGCAGGGAGCAGCTGGTGTGGCGTGTGAGTGGTATGCTAGGAGGAACGTCGAGCAGCTCGGTGATGTGGAGTTGGTTCAGGTGCCGACGCAGGTGTCGGTGAACTCTGTTATGCTGCGAGTGAAGCAGCAGCCGGGGGCGGTTCAAGGCTTAGTAATGGGGGCAGCCGTGTGCAACATCCCCGTGGTCGGGACAGTGGCAGTGGAAGGTGACACCTCCAACGTGGCTGTGGACAACGGCAACCTCGACTCGGACTCTGATCCGAAAATCGGCTACGAATCATCCAAAATGCCGCCTTCTCTGTTGCCGCCTCCGGCTCTCAACATTGACGCTGACAACTATATGCTGAGGGGCGGCGAGACCAAACTGCAGCCTGCCGCCGACCTCGATCTGTTCTGCGTGACCGAGAGTGTCAACTCGCTGGCTCGTGTGCCCTCTTGTGCCAGAGCCCTGTCTTTTCACACCCTGTTCTGTACTTGCACTGCATCCTGTTGCTGCATGTGTAACTATCTCTTGTCTGCAGATTGCCACGCGTGTCTGCACTCCACCTGCGTGCGGTTCGCCGGCGAACACGTCTGCCAGAGGAACGCACACCTACTGCCTCCAGTCACACTCACCAAGGAAAAGGTTAGTGCCATTTGCCATTTATTGTATTTTTCTTGTGCCATGCTGCTAGCTTGCTTAAATCAGTTTGACCTAATTTAACCTAAAACTTGATCACGAAATCGAACAACAACCGATTTTCATTATATTTTTCACTTATTTCAGATTGACTATGGTAGTTTACATTGATTTATTATTATAAGATCAATTTGCGATATTGACATACAGTTTTAGAAAATTGAAACTTCTGTAATTTGTTAGAAATTAGCTTCAAGAGTACAAAAAATCTTCAAGAATACATTCGCATCTTGATCATTCGCACATGAATATCATTAGAATCTATTTTCATTCATATTTTGGATTGAGATTTCTGTTACTTGATTGCATTTTGCGCTGAGGTTAATATTACCTTGGCTAAGATCGATTATTCGTGTTTGAATCGCACTATAACCTATTTTGCTTGCAGCTTTTCTAATATTTTCACATTCACATTTCTGTTACTGAACTTCGTGCTGCTGAATTAGTATTTTTTCAAGTTGTAGCTTATAATTAGCTCAAATATCGCTCAATTACAATCACTATTCTTTGAACTATTGAATATTTTTAGCAATTGACACAAACTGTCTCTCCAATTGAGCAAATTTTGATCATGTTGTATTTACTGTCTTTGCATGCTATTTTGTATGAATAAACTCTACCTAGAAACAAGAAATATTCCTGGTGATGAACTGATGATCAATATTTTATAATGTGACTAATTCTTATCAACATGATCATTTCGCCCTTTTAAGATAGAATTATAGATATATTACGACAGCTGTGATAGCTGCTATTATATTCGGTTGCTTTGCTAATCAACGAATGTTCCGAACCGTATTGCATTGGAAATCTGATAAATTGACTTTGAGAATTCAACTTTTTCTTGCATTTAACGATTCAATTACTAGAAGCTGTGACTTGGTGATTGAGTTGGAAAAGAATAGGCCTATTACTGCTCTGTAACAATATTCTCGTTATCTCGCTGTTGAGCTTAACCTACTTTATCAATAGTGCGTTTGGAAGAGTGGAATGAACCACTCGCCGGCTCCCCCATTTCTCTGAATTGCTTTCAGAAGGGAAATTCCAAGTATCAGTGGTAGGTTTCGCTTCAGAATAATTGAGTTAAGGGAAAATCGTTTCTTTTTCTTGTAATAGTTATTGTACTGAAATCTATCAATCATCAAATGTCGTGTTTTTCTCTAACTTTATGTAGGATTACTGAAGAAGTTGCTGAAACGTATCTTGTAACGAACCAAGAGAAAATATACTTGTATTATAGTACTCTCAACAACAGGATTGCTTTTACATTGAGTATTTTTATTAGTAAGAGGTATAAAGTAATAAGTATAAGGTATAAAGTAGTAAGAATACGATAATAATTACGTCGTATCGAGGAACTTGTTCAACCGGGATTCTATATTATTCAAGTTGATATTTTTGTTGAATTTGTTTAAAACTTATTAATTTATTAATTCAATGTGTCTATTATCTTATTAGTATCTTCCAAATTGTTTTACTCTACAATCTACATTCAAATTCACTTGAAGATCAAAAACGGTATTACAAGAAAATTTCATTATGATAATGTCCAACTTGTGTTTCTGTCAATTCAGCGTTCATTGTTGGAAACGCTGAAGCAACGATTCAACTATTATTATTGTTTTCGACTCCTCACCTGTTTAATGTCCATCGATCCATGAATCTGAAAAAAAATGATTAATTGAATTGATCAGCTTACTAATATTGACTATTGAAATGTTGAACAGTTGATTCAAAACCTCAACAATTTTATTCTTTTGTTCATGAAATGCATGCCACAAATCAAAATCATTCAAATCCTAACCAGATATTTAGATCATTTCATATAATGCCACAAACATGGTAACATCTCAACTCTTTCAGTGCTTCTTTTTATATAAAGATGTATCACTTTGAAACTAATTATCAGTCAAATGTGTCACAAAATCATCAAACTGTATTCGGGGAATAATTCTAGGGTTACAACGTTACAGATTTCGTAAACACAATTTTAGGGTTTCAACTGCAGAACCCGCATTTATGTAATCCAGTATGTGCATGTGTAAACCACAGTGAGCTCTGAAACACAAAATTTGGAATTATTCTTCAGCTAAATTAATCGCTCCGGAAAAATGCATAAAATGAATAAGAGTTTCACAGTAATTTAAAACGTAAATTATGTATCGTGGCTGAAGTGTAAGGTGTCGTCAGTATGTAACAAACCATCCAATATTAATTGGCCCATAAAATAAAGGAAATAATTGAAATCACAAACAGAAATAAAAATTGATGAACATTTCCTCGATCGTATTCAATTTTAATACAACCTATTGAGAAAGTAAATTCAAGATTTCAGGTTTGGAAAAGCCATTTTGCGATTAGAATAGGCTTTTGAAATTTTCTTATCATTGAATTTTTCTTGAATTATTATCCCTCAATAGTTCTGAACTCCATTATCTTAGTTTATGAAGTTCACAGAGTAATAATTCTAGTCCTGCTCCATTAAGAATGCAGCATTACCTTTTATCCGTTATCAATAACTGTGTTACTAGTTTAAAAAGATATTATGTTTGAAAAATTAGAGAAAACTGGGAAATGATCGGAAAATCGATGTTTTCTAATCTCCATAGAGTAGCCACAGAGTTGAAAGTGCATACATTTTGTATTCTCTATTTTCTTTTGTCAGTGGAAATCTTCAGGTCCTGTTCCTCTCCTCTCACGTTGAGTTTGACTGTTGATTATACTGAACATCCAGTGATTGATTAGCAATCAGCAAATCCACAGGAATAAATCTCGCATCTAGTAGGGTTATGTATTTCATTAGTCACAATATGACTAGTATAATAATATATGTGACATAATATCCCATAATATGTATGTTATAATTTACAGTACTTTACTCCAATACTTTGAAGTACGAAGAAACTAGAATCTACGAGAAAATGTCAGTATGGAAATAAATCACCCGATTTGTAAATAAACTTTGTGACAGTTTGTGTTACATTGACGTAGTTTTTTAATGAGTGCTACTCGTGTAAAATGAACAGTTTCTTGTCAACATTTTAACCGTTAAATGTCATTCTTTTATGATCTCCTTGTCACTTGACAATAATTATCACCGTTTATTATAAACTTGTGCTGGGATCGAGACGAAGCCAGAGTAAATACTGGAGTGATAAGAGTATTTACGCATCCCAATAGTAATTAACTGGTAGGCCAAACCGAAACGAACTCCACAAGCAAGTTTGGTCAAAATCTGATTTTTTTTTAAATTGATTTTGAGCTGTAAACAAATTTCCAAACATGTTCGAATACTAAGTCATTCATATCATTTCTCCCATATTCTATCTTCATTTCCTAATACTGATTTAAAAGATGTAAACAACTGTCATGCAATTTCTTTGTAGTTTAGTAAGTTTTTCTTTATGAAGATATTTTTCCAGCGCTTTTCATCTTGATAATATATGAAGATGAGTTTCCCTAGCTCCCTACTCTCTCTCTAGATTATAGAGATCGGAATTCCCTTTTGTAGCTTCTTTTTTAAGATTATCTCCACTCTTAATTCATTAACATTCTATTTCAAAATTTAGATGATTTTGATATTCCATACCATTTGTTTAGCGTCAAAAGTCTTTCTTCACCATTCAATTAGATACTTAATTATTGTCTTCTGAAAGTGTAGAGCTTTTGACTAAGAGCTGTAAAGTATAGAAATTATAGAGCTCAAATTATTCCCCACTTTCCAATGAACAAATTATCAATTTATCAATGTAGTGAGAAGAAATTTCTGAAAAGTAAGGGAAAAATCATTTATCTTTGCACTCAATATTTTTGAATTCTGGATTCTGGGCTTACAATCCGGTTTTTCCTAGCTTTCCATTCTCTCGTTTGTCACTTTTCTTATGGGATACTTCCTACAAGTATTTTCTGGGAAGTATTTTCCTACAAGTCTCTTAATATAAACTCAACTCTAGCTTACGCACAGGCAATATGTTGCCTATGTGAGCTTCTCCCTTTATTATATTAATTTATTATTACATCAACTTATTATCAACTCATAAACATAGCATTGTTTTAAGTTATATATTATTAAGTCAAATTGATTACAGGGTTTGTTTTATTTTAATATAATTTTGTGAAATTTTTAAATTAATAATGTACCAATTTTACATGCTGATATTTTTTTTGTATTTTTTGAGGAAATAAATTTGATTTGATTTGACTTCCCTATTTCCATTTTCAGATACTTCAGTTGTTGAAGATTCCAAGTTTACCCTTTTTTTATATACTGTAACTTCATTTGAAAATTATTCGCGCAATCTATGGACGATTTTTCCCATTCCTCCCTTTTTTATATGGTACTTTTCCCACGAGATCATCTCATTCCAAGATATAGTTTTAATTCTATTGGGTTTTCCTGGATTTCCAACCGTTTATATGTAACTTGTCAACATTTTATTGGGTTTTCCCGGATTTCCAACCGTTTATATGTAACTTGTCAACATTTTACTAGAGATATCAGGTATTCAGTTCTCAGTATAACAGTTCTCTTGGGAGGAAACATCGAACTAATCCTGATAGTCCAGTCAAATGGTCGTTTTTCAGGAAAAAGCCCCGAAAGAATTTTTCTCGACGGTTCTATATGTATTTTGGGGCGTTGAATTCGAATCTGAAATTTGCTGACACGCCAGAGGGCGGCTTCACCCCCAAAACCCCCAAAATTTCGAACTTTTTTCAATTGTTCCATTTTATCTCGTAAACCTTGAGTTTTTCAAGAAAAATCATTCTCGACAAAATTAAAGAAAATAAAATTTCCAATAAATTAAGTGGTCGTTCAGGATTCTACCATTATTGGTTCAGGAGCTACGAATTTTGAAAAAGGGGTATTTTTTGAGGGGTTTTCAAAATTATGCAAACCTACCACTACTACCCTATACAACTTGGATATTTTTCTAGTATAGATAAAAAACCACACATCACGTGAAAGAACAATTCATTATGAACAGGATTCCTTAGGAATTTACGAATTTAGTAGTGGGGGGGAGGGGGAATACGCCCAAAAATAGAAAATCATGTCCTACAGCCAAAATTCAAAATTTCCATTATAATACCTTTTCAAGGCCTTCCTAACAAAAAATACATATTTCGACTAAATGATTTCTGTCTTTTTTGTTAGAAAGGCCTTGGTAAGGTATTATAATGAAAAATTTGTATTTTTACTGAATGATTTGTTTTCTATTTTTGGGTGTCCCCCCTCCCCCCACTACTAAATTTGAAAATTCCCAAGTAATCCTGTTCAGTATTAATTGGTCTTTCACGTGATGTGTGCTTTTTCATCATTACTAGTGAAATATCCAAGTTGTATAGGGTGAAAGTGGTGAGTTTGCATAATTTTGAAAAACCCTTGAAAAATACCCCTTTTTGAAAATTCGTAGCTCCGGAACCAAAACCGGTAGAGTCCTGCGCGACCATTTAATTTATTGGAAATTCTATTTTCTTTGATTTTGTTGTGAATGATTTTTCTTGAGAAATTCAAGGTTTTCTCAAGGAAACTCAAATTTGTATTTTGGCTGTAGGACATGATTTTCTATTTTTTTGTGTACTCCCCCTCCCCCCACTACTAAATTCCAAAATTCCTAAGGAATCCTGTTCATAATGAATTCTTCTTTCACGTGATGTGTGGTTTTTCATCTAGGGGTTTTGGGGGTGAAGCCGCCCTCTGGCGTGTCAGCAAATTTCAGATTCGAATTCAGCGCCCCAAAATACATATAGAACCCGTCGAGAAAAATTCTTTCGGGGCTGTTTCCTGAAAAACGACCATTTGACTGGACTATGAGGCAAAATGTTCCTTTCCACTTCTTAGTTGATGCTCATGTCTTTTGAAAACAGAAAGCTATCTCACTCGTCCCGCAATTTCATGATCATGAACGTATCATAAACTTAATTTGATTTCATCTTGTTCTGAGCGAAACTTTTTCCCACTTCTATTCCATCATATTCCGAGAGAAATATGTAGAAAATTTTCACTCTTGTATAGAAACTCATTTTCATTCGAACTTGTTGTGAGTTAAGTTTGTATTAAATTCTCAATTTCATTTCAATTTGAACTTGTTTCTGTGACAAAAAATGTTCTATTTTCCATGTAGTAAAGATGAGCTAATTTTCTTCTTCTTTCATGTGAACCTTGTTCGAGAAACTTTTCGTAAATTCTTTATTCAATTTCCATTTGAGCTTGTTCTGAGAAAATCTCTCTTACATATTTAACTCATTCAAGATTTTCATTTTCATTTGAACCTGATCTGGGAAAAATTTGCAGTAGATACTGATTTCCATTATTTGAACTTGTCTTGCGAGACAATTACTATTTTCCCATTTCTCATTCAGAAAATATAAATTTTTCCAGTTGTATTTTTTCTGAGGAAACTTTTATCAAATTTTACTTCTAGTAGAGGTACTGATTTTCATTCGAACTTCTTCTAAGACAAACATTTCATTTAGTAAAGACACCTATTTTGGGTTTAGTGGAAAAGGGGCTCTTTATTGCCCTCAACTTCGTCCACGTCACTTTTAATCTTATAAAGTGCTAATAATAATTCATTTATCTATTCTCGTTTTAACTTGTTTTGGTGTAGATTTTTTCATTTTTTATGTAGAGAAGATAGGCATTGTTCAATGTTTCTCATTCAATGATTACAATTCAATGTTTTCTCATTTTTATTCAAACCTGTACAGCGAAAATATTTCCACCAATTTCCCCATGAATTTTGCAAAAATGTTCATCGATCGTTTGCATGAGAGATGTGTGACAGGGTAATGGTGTTTGCGTATAGTACACACACTCAATCAAATGCTTGCCGATCGATTATGCTTCCTGAAGTTTTTCTCGCGCTCGCGGTAATTACCTTGCCTAAACGAGGGCGCTTGTCTAAAGAGTAGCGGTGGTAGTCGGATGACATTTCCATTGCATTGCATTGGGCTACCTGGCCTGCCTTAGCGCAGCGCTTAGCCAGTGCACGTTCGGCAATAGAAGTTTGGCAACAGCGCAATCGCACGGTTGCCGGACTCGGCTTCACTCCTCTCCGTTCTCTCTCTCTCTCTCTCGCCACTCTACTAGTCGAGGCCTATGATGCCCCGAGCCCCGGTCCATCCTATCGCATCACATAAAATTATTCTATTACAGAACAGTTTCACAAAGTTCGGAGGCGGCTACTAGTCATTCAAACCATTTACTTTGCTCTCCAATTCTAATCGATTTTATCATAAAGTACCGATAAGGTGATCGCTATTTGCGTCGCATCTGAATTTCAGATCTGTGCGCGCTTTCTCTCTCACTCTCCCAGTGGCACAGACAACTGAGTTTTCATTGGGAGAGGATAGTAGGAAAAGCACAGGGTTTCCGCGCTACCTAGATGAATTGAACTGCCCAAATACAGAACTAATGGTTAACTTGTGCTCTGAATTTTCTTTTACCGAAGAATGTAGACGGGGCACAGGTATAAATGCAGAATTAACTGTTTTTTTTTTTTGTTGAATTATGACAGCCTGGGTAGAAACGAGGGTCAAGTTTGAATCTTTTCCTTCCATTTTCCTAAGATCTGAGCTAAGAGTTGGTAAACATTTCACTTGATTACTAATCACAGATGAATAAGTTCTCATTGGAAGAATACTACAGACGTGTACACCCCGGTACTCCTACAGAGAACAGATAAAAACAGGTTTGATGAATTGTCACGTGATTTTCTAGTGGTTCTCCAGTTTCAATGGGAAACTCTGCTGAATTCATTTTGATTTCCGATGTTATTCAGGTCACAAGACGATTATCACTATTTTCCAAGTGAGCTGTTACAGCTCAAATTGATAAATGAATTTTTAAAATAATATAAAGTAATGGATTATGATTTCATACTCAATTCCCATCCTGATGTGTATTTTCATAGGGAGTCCTGGACTTTGACCTAGCTACCTACCTAGCTGTGCTTTCGATCGTTGTCATGATAAAAATGTCGTTTTTGCAACATTTTTAGATTTTGAAATGGATCTATGAAAATAGTGCTGTAAATTGCCAAAAGTCTAAAGAGATTATTGAGTAAATTTTCCATTTGCTGAGTTTTTTCAATGGAAACGGAAAACGTGTATTACTAATAGATACGGATTGTTGAAGTTTGGAATAGGTTGAGTAAAACCTTAAATTTATTTGCTTCGATTTATAATTTGCGGAATCCGGAATGAATAGAATTATTCGGTCACGAATATTATGACATTCTTATTCGATTCAAAAATGGCTTGAATAAATATTACTATCACATTAAACAATGAGATCAGAATAAATAGAATAAAATCAGTGGTTCATTGAAGAATGTAATCACTGACGTATACTATGTAATCAGCGATTAATAATTAAATGTTTTATTAGTTACCAACTTAATCTCGAAAGTTCAAATGATATTTCAAAGGTTTTTCAAACATTTATTGTAAAATAAATCACCATAATTTCATAGTAGGGTTTTCAAATTGACCTCTTGGTAAATGGAAATTGCTTGCCGAGCTCAGATATGCCAGGTAACAAAAATGTTTAGCGAAAATATGTATTTTTTGTTTCTCTGTTAGTATTTTTCCTACTTAAAAGAACTATTTATAAAGGTCTATTTTATCAGTTTAATCTTAGTAAAATATCATTGCTGTTTTTAGTTTATAGCATGACCGATGTAAAAAATGAATGATCCATTTGTAAAAAATATTAAACTCGATTTTGTTTCCATAGTCAACAAACAAATAGATCTCGGTTCCTAGAAAGGAATTTTTCGATATCCAGAACATTTAATTGAGGAAGTGGGATGAAATTAGTATTTTTTCTGATGAGTTCTAGTTTAGAATGAATAACTCAGTCAACATGACGGATAATATCCCATAATAAGAATTAACAGACAGCTTGCTTATCAAACGTAGTCTTATTGTGTGTTATCTGTAATTACCTATTCATGAGGCACATGCTAAATGAAGCGTAGCATTCACATGATAAATGAAGCGTAGCATTTATATAAATGAATCATCGGTCAAGCTGTAAACTGAAAGCAGCAAATATATTTTTCTAAGAATAAACATGCCAGTATGTTTTTTTAAGTTTTTTAAAAAAAACCTTGTTGCGGATTTACGGATTCGAAAAAACTAAACTGGAGCTCAGGAAATCAACTTACATGCACTGTCGAATAATTTGTTAGAACAGTTCTTTGCAACTGAAGTAGCATATTATTACTATAACTATATTTTCATCTGAATTTCTGAAAATATACCGTAATTATAGTTGGTTAGAAATTGTCATTTATCACAGCTACCTTCCCATAATTACAATTTCTTCTATTACCGATCCTACATACCTATATTAGCGATTCTACATAAAAGCTGTTTATTTAGTGTTTTACTTGGACAAGGCTACAGTTTTGCTTCCTCTGTTTTTTATAGGACATTGTACCTGAAATACGATTTTGAGTTCATTCGGCTTTTTTAGTATTGTGATAATGATGATCATCAATTAATTAAAGTGGAAGCTTGAGGTGACGTTTTAGATTGAGGGTTAATCCTGACTTATCTAAAACCATTTTTCACAAAACTTGAATAGAGAAGATTTCCAAATAACATGTACTTATAGATAATGGAGTAAGATATTTCTTCATAATAATTTGTAAAGTATTTGCAATTTTCATTGAATTTGATCCCAATGATTTTTAGTATGATATTATGTTTCGGTGAAATATATTTAACCTTAAAAAACTTTCTTTCACAAGACCTATTCATCTCAGTATCATGTACTTTTATTTTACTTTGTTCGACTCTTCGATGACTAAACCTGTGTAAAAAAGTAAAAACTACTTTTAATAGGACTCCAGTTTACCCTTAATTAACATCAGCCAAGTAATGTAACTAGATCCATTCCTTGCTCTGATTTCCTGACAATTTTCCGTTTCAAGGAAATTTTCTGACATTTTTCCTTATTGTGGTGATATGAGCGTGTAAAAGCTTGTTCCATCAAGTTGTGTTCTTGTTATCAGAAGTCGAGCCCAACATTAATGGTGAAAGTAGACCCTTTCTAAAAGCTACCTGAACCGCAAGTTAAAGAACCTATTATCATCCTCCATCCAATATCTAATAGATGCAGCACATGATACCTGTCATATGTTCTACTGTTTCAAGTGTCTTTGTGCAAGTCCATTTTGTGTCCTAGCACAATACCTTTTCATTAGTATCGGTTACAGTTGCAGACAACTTTTTTGCAAGGATGTCCAAGCATAGTATGACATGAGAGGTGTCAAAGTAATATGACATGGGTGTCAAAGCAACATCGGACATGTTCTCCAGATCTAAATGTTAAGAGCTTGTTACTGGAAACTCAGCGTTTCAGCAAGTCATACATTTCTGAGGTAATAGGAAATAGCTATTTATGTATTAAGAGCGTTATGCGCGACTTTATGTGAACCATTTATGTAATATATATATTTATGTGAACAATTAACACTTTGGATGGTTTCCTCCGCTCTATAGTCTAATTTTCACTCAATATTTCTCATTAAAATTTGAGGAGCTCTTGATCATTTCACGTAAATTCGTAAAATTCCAACTAGGGGTCAGTTAGGTTTATCGTTAATTTGTATAAAATCGTTCCGATTAGTCCTTGCAGGTAACTTTCTCTAAAATATGAAACACATTGTTATTAATTTACAGTAGTGTTCAATTAAGCTGATGATGAATATTTCGTTCTAAATATAAATTTTACTATTTTCCTCAGAATAAATTCATCATATTTATCAAGTTCCGAATAATTCCATTTACTACAAAATTCGGAATTATCATAATTAATTATTTTTCCATTCATTATAAGTACAATCTATTAGGGAGATTTTTTATCAACCCCACACTCTAATCAAACTGCATTCGCTATGCATAGTCAATTAATTCATTCATTTAGATATGGATAAAAAATGAAGCCCTGTAACTAATTTTCAATGTACATGAAATTCAACCATTTTGTTGGAAGGCTCAGTCTTTTCCAATCACGTTAGATTTTTAACTTGTTATAATTTCTGTTTGGCTCATCAAGCGCACTCAGATTAACTTTGAACGGTATAAACTTAGTGAGCTTTAATTTTATCAGATAATACCGGGCAGGTGAAAGCAATTGAGTTTATTTACGATAATGGGCGACTGCTCAAGTTGAACTAGTGCAATCTGGTTTGGCTCATCAATATCAAATAAATGACTGTGGGAAAATACTCAACCACCATCTTCATCTTTTCAGTAACGCTTTTCGTAGGAAAATTTCCTTCGTTGAGATCTGGGTGGAAATTTCATGAGATTATAAAATGTTGGATAAAGATTCGTTGGTTCATTGTACTCGTATACTGTATTATTCAATTCAGTTCAACTTCGTTGATTGTGTTTCTCTAGAAACGTTACAAAAACTGAAAATTACCGCTTCGAATTATTCATACAATCATTAAATAAATCATAAATAATACACAAATCATTAAGTTGTTTTTATGAAGCTGAAGCCCACACGGGCGTGGGTTTGAGGCGGATGATTACGGATGATAAGATGAGTAGACGTACAGTTTTAGGTGGGTTTATTAGGGAATTATTGGGAAAGTAACTACCAATACAGATCAAACCCGTTCCTTTCCCGAATTTTCATTGAATTCTTGAAAAAGTAGGTTATTTTGAAGCATCTTACATATTTGAGACAAGATTTTCTCGTCAGGAGGATATGCTGGGTTCACTTCCCACTAGGTGTTTTGAATAATCATGAATAGGTGATCCCCTATTCGTGATTGACCTATCTCAATTATTTTAACGATTGTCCCGGAAAAGCGTATGAATTTATATAGAATAGGAGAATATGATCACACATATTCATCGTTCGTGACAATCTCCAGCATCGTATGTAGGAATAATCCACGACAGTAGACTATATTCATGAATTTTTATCCATGTTTGCATTTAATCTTTTAATCTTTTATCAAGTCTGGAGCAACAATTGAGCATCAATCTGTATCAACAATGAGCAATATTTGAGTTTGAGCTGTGCGATTAGAGGCAGTCCCTCCGATGCGGCTGGTGCTTATAAATAATAATCCAATCACAATAACTAAATTTGATCTGAATATACATAGTTTTTAGCATGATGGATAGCATTCAAAATCATCAATATTTGAGATCGTGCCTTGGGTTTTTTGATTTGGGTTTCAAAACAGCTAGTTTTCTTATTGCTAAATAAATGCATTGGAACTCAAAAAATTGATCTTACTTTTTGATCGGAGTTCATTAGCTCGTTGATAATTTAGTTAATTTGATCATCTAGCTCCAAATCATTACTCTTATACTCATCGCTAAATAAAAGAACACGAAAAAATGTAATTAATTTGACATATGTACATTTTGTTATTAGAGTAATCAGAAAAATGATGAATATTTAGAGTATTAGATCCAGTCTACTGTTTCAAGTTGTGCTCTATCCCTTCTGTCTTTGCTAAATATATGAATTAACGCAATCAAACTTGATACATTCGATCCTTTTTATAGCTTTTGACGTTGGATTAAGAACAATTTCAGATCATGTCCTGGGATTCAATTGGATTATTGGAAAATACAGCTCACAGTTGTGGGTATAATAAATGTACCAAATAAAAGAATGAATCTGATGTGTACTCTCTAATCTGTGGATATTGTGCAGACTATTGATGTCTGCTGTTACTATGACAACAATTTCTACGTGATTTTGACCAGAAAAGAAACGAGATTTATGTTCATATTTGTAATGCAATTGAAGTGCGAGAGCACAAGCGATGTCCCAGATTTAGCTCTCCATTGTCATGACAACTTATTCTATTCGAGCCCGGTATTTGCTGCTTGCTGCTGCTGCTTCACTCAAAATGTTGAATTTGCTCCTGCTTTTCCCTATTCTATTGATCGTCTATACACGATGCTTCTCCATTCAAAAATGTAACTCCCGTCCAATTGTGCGTGAAAATCGTGCATATTATTGATATCTCGTTATATTGCGATATTTTCAATATCACAAAGTACTGAAGGTACAAATATTAAATTTTTCTCGTAAAACATTTCCTCATTTTTATTTCGTTCTGAGTTTCTCAGTACACGAAGATATTAAATTCCATCCTATTGTGCGTACAATGTATGCAGTACAGTGTTGAAATTTGATATTCAATATCTCCAGTCATTTGATTTCTCCCCAATTGTACATGAAAATATTACTTTTTTAATAATGATAATAGTACAGAGAAGAATTGAACCGAATAAAATCTATAGATTCTTCCATGTTCATCATGATCATCATCTAAACCTTAACGTTACCCATGCACAAGTCCATGACTCAGTGGGAACCACAGTTAGTGTAATTGAAATACATTCAATATCAGAAAAATATCAATTCTTAGCTTTGGTTGGTTTAAATTATTTTGATGATCTTTACACCACTACGGAGTACAACAAACACTAGATATTACAGTATATTTTGAGCAAGTCAAAATTTGAGAATTTTTGTATCATATAATCATGTTCTACAGTATTTATATATAATTATGTTTTCAAATACCATGTGAAATCTGATCTGAAGTACATTTCATTTATTGATTTGTGTGTTTAGAACTGTAACTTTCAATCTATATTTAAGGTGTATGTTATTGTGTCTAAGAGGGATAATATTTGAGTTACTAGTGTAGTTGTTTGTAAATGGAGTGTACGCAGTACAATAACAAAACCCCTTGAAATTGATAAAATACATTTTCTGCTGCGAATATTTACGATTTAAAATTGTTCAGTTAGATACTAAACTTCAAATTAGTATTTGTAATGGAGAATATACTTTGGTCTATTCTTATTTTTAATGGTTCCCCAAGTATATTTAAAACGTTGGCGTTATTTCTGTACGAAATATAAGCAACTAAACTTCAGATTGGAATAATAATGGAGAATAAGCATTGGTATATTTTCATTTTTAACGTGATGACCACAGAGGTCTGAGACTTGATGCGTGGGTAATGGTCTTTTGTTATGCATTCCTATGTGCATTATTTAGAGACATTTTATTGAATTTATTTATGTGGACGTGGTGGTGACGTAGGCATAGTCATATATACATTGAGGTAGGCTTACATTACAGCAAGTTCAAGTTTCTAGAGTTCAAACTGAAATAGATCGGAGTTTCAACTGCGAGTTAGTTATTTTCGCTGCTTCAGTACTGTCTGGGTTAATATTCCTGGTTCCCTCGAATGTTTCGAGTCAATTTAGTGTAATCAGCGTTACTGGTAGACATTAGGTTTGCCAAATTTTTTCGAGGGTCCAAGAATTCGAAAGTATGCCACCAGACATTCACCCTCCCCTCTAATCACCAATTTGATGAGTTGACATCCAACATTTCTAGACTGTTCAGAGGCCATCATCATACTGTAGTGGTTCAATCAATAAATTTCAATCGACATCAGTGTAAAATTTATTCTTTCTATTTAGAGTGGAATCATAATTAATTCACATTGCTTCCGTTTTACTTTTTTTTTGCTGAACACTGATTTTTGTTCTGTCGATTCGTTTCCTTTCTCTTGTAGAGTATCAGATTTCAGTTTCAGACTGAAGAAAGTAATATGCTGTTATCTATCATTGTATTATTTAGTAATGTGGAAATTTTTGATAATAATTGTGAAGGGTAAAGAATGCTTTGTGTACATGTCTTGCTGGAATGTTCCTCCATTGAGATAATATGACATAGCTAAGCCAACAATCTGGAGAATAAAAAACAGTGCAACTGTTTTCCTTTTTCGAAATAGAAAACGTATAGTCCAGTAATGCCAACGTGAAGAATATAGTGGAATGTTGGGAGAGAGAAAAGAAAGGAGGAGAAAAGAAAGGAGGAGAAAAATTAGGATTGTTGTTGATGAAAATCCATGTAAATAGAAATAATCAAAACAGAATTGACTTATTCAGAGGATTTATAGTAGACATGTAATAAAAAAAAACGGAACGATTTTGCTGGGTGGCCTAACAGAACAAAAGAAATTCCAGTGAGCTTGCATGTTGATTCATGAAAACCTTCCAGGAAAACAGTTTTTACTATATTATTATCTATTTATTCAGGGACCTATAATCATAACATGGTGTCATTATGTGTTGAAACGTAGATAACGAAGTTAAAAATGTCCAATAATTAATTGATTGCATTGTGATAAGTTGGAGGACTATTTGTTTTATTTCTTTATGGAATAGTTCGTCGAACTATTGGAGATTGCCACTTATGATAAGAAACTATTTTTCGAGATGCGCAATAATTTTTTTGTTAGGTCTGGTGGGGGGGGGGTTTGGGAGGGTTTGTACTGTAAGGTGTCCCCCACTCTTATAAGCAATCGACTACTCTCGATACTCGATACCGTACTTACTACTTATTCAGTTCCTTTGCATCCGTCATTTGGTTAGCACCTTCCGCCATACTTCACTCAGCAATGGATCAAAAAGTGAGTTTAAATACTTTTATTATATATTCAACTCAATATCAATATCATATTTCAAGTAAATACCAATTTAAGTTTAATAACTTTTTATTTCTTAAAAACTTCAAATTATCAGAAAACCACTTTGATTTTATTTTGTTTATCTATTTCCGGTTCTGATTCATTTATGGAATTTGTTCATAACCGTTTGTGTTTACAACATTCTAATTGCAATTTCCGGTTGATTCTATGATAGTATAATACAATATTTTCAAGCTTACAATTCTTTCCCAAATATTATGAACATTCTACTGTGCCTTCACTTCTACGGCTTATTCTATGATTAAAAATCTTGTGATCAAACATTTTTAAACCAATTCTCTTCCACGATTGAAAATGGTAGGTCTATTATGCGTTCAATTCTCGGTTGAATCTGATATTACTAAACGTGTAATAAAATATTTTCGGACTTATAATGAAAACTTTAGTATATCTTCACTTTTTTATAACAGTTCTTCACATTTTCTTCGATCTAGTTCAATCTGAGGTCAAGATTTTATTTTAATTTGTACTTTTTAACAGCATGCAGTTAAAGTTGAATTTGAATAAATCTATGATCATAATATTCTTCTAGATTGATTTTCTTTCTATTTGAAAGATTCTTTTAATCCAGTACCAGATACAACATCGTAGTTGTAAAAGAGTTTTCAGGTTTTTTAAACTGTTATCCAAGCTTTTTTATTATGAAGTGAAGTTGGAATTTCATCCCTTTTTCAAGTTATTGGTGTACCTTTTATAAACAGTGACCCCCATTTACCCTCACTCGCAAGCGAACAGTCTTGTAGGAGGATTCCAGTTAATTGTTTCCTGTGTTGTTGTACTGTTGTATAGTAATTTTGATTTGCTGAGTAGAGTTGTTCTGTTGTCTTCTCCAAGCAAATCATAGGCTCACGTCTCACCTAACTCAACACTTCAGTTTGAATTCTCTGGTTAAGCTTTTTTAAGGTTATTGAAGCTTGATCGGTTTTAACTCGGTTTCATCAAATTTACTCAAATATACCTGATGTTTCTCGACGTGTTTTACTTTAAAAAAAAAATGATCATGGACCTCATTGAAGTGAAAATTTATATTTTGTTTGTTATTTTGACAATTTTCCAGAAAATCCCTATCGTATTTTCTAGTTTCTTTAGCCTAATCATGTACATTGATTGATATTTCTGCCTATAGGGTTGCTAAGAACGTTCAATCGAAACTTTTACTTCAGAGTTCCATTGATTTCTAATGGCTCACATAGTTATATCTTCCCTCAATCCTTCACTCTCTTTTTCTTCAACCTCTCTTTTAGTTGAAATTTCATAGAGCTTTATCAACATGCAGATGAATCACCCTCGAATCACTTCAAATCAGAAAGTTCACTTCAATAATTTATTTATTATTCACTCAAGCTTTTCAACTGGATTTTAACTCTATGATGAAGATTGCAACCGCTTCAACACAACTTGCACATTCCCACCGATTTATGCAGGATAATTAAATTACCGGTAATGGCAACTATTTTCCTCAATGGAATTTATATTTTCCGTTTCTAGTTCAAACTTTTTTGATCCAGATTTTATTTTCATTCCTTCCGGGAACGACATTGCAAAATAAACGTACCAATTGAATAATGTCACGGTAAATAGGAAAACTGAGAATGGAGTATTAATTTGTGAAGGTCTATTGAGTAGGGTGTCACCACCATAAAAGCGGCTCCCCAGACTAAAGAGATCTGTCCTCCAATAGAGTTCACTCATAAAATGAAACCTGCAAATGCTGAACGGTAATTGAAAAGCTTTCAACTTCAATTTGCATTTGTTGGTTTCGTTTCAATCACTCATTATTTTTAATGCTCCGTCGCTGTTTACTGGGTACTCAGTTGGGGTGGTTGAAAGATTGAGGACATCTCAGTTACTCGTCATTCATTGAATCAGTTCATTTGCTCTGATCATATTTCTCCCTCGCTTTCAAAACCGATACTTAAGATGTTCTCATCATTATTAAAATTTGAGTAAATAGGTTCCAGAATGCAATCTGATTGAAGTTCAATGTTATATAGTCTGGTCCAAGTTTTTTTCTGGCAGTTTTTAATTAGCAATGGTATTGGTATCCTTGTCTATCATCTAACAAAGCGGATAGCGCTATTCTCTTTCTCACTTTGCTTTGTTGCCAGATCGTCTTTTAACAATGTAGAATTAATAATTAATTAACAAAGTATTTCATCTTAATTATGAAAATTCATTGTGAAATTATTGAAAAATGTAATTTCTTGCTTAATAAAATATAATTATTTTAAACGAGAATGAACAGTTAATATTACATCAATAAACCTGTATCAGCTACCGTCTATAGAAGGCATTGGCAAGACAGAGAATCGGCAACGTTGTTCTGCTATCTTTCTTCACTGCCATTATAATGTGGACCTCATTATAGTAGTAATATTATTCTATTATTCTTCTGATTATGTTTTTTTTCAAAGTTTATTATTATTTTCGAATTTTATTGTAGGATCTATTTTGGTTGACTGCATTGTTGTACAATGTTTCGAAGCTCTGGCCTTTTACATGAGGCGAGGGTTTTCATATTCACAACCATAACAACTTGCGTTTTTGGCCTAAACTATTGATAAAAGTGTGAATAGAGATTTTGGTAGTGCTCATTACGCAATAACTTTGTGACCGGTTGGGGAGGGGTTGATGAGGGTTTACATCATCCATGAAGGGGGATCAATTAATTATTGAACTAATCAATTGTAGATCAATATTTTCGAATTATTGAACACGTATTTCAATCTGTTGTTCTTTCTGATAAGCTCGTGGAGAAATATGTCACTCCTTATTGCAGTCCAGAGCAGCCAAGAACTGTAAACTTTGACTAGGAACCGATATTCAATACCAATACCGTGTAAGCTATATTTGCTGCTCAGTTATAATATTGCCCCGCAAAGATATAGAAAAGTTCTGGTAGCTGTCTTCTGTTCAACTTTTCTTCGCAACTGATTGTTTTACTTTCACCTTATGAAACTTTTTTCTCGAAAAACTATTTGTTTTTTTTTCATATAAGAATTTTCTAATTTCCTCATGCTATCACACTGTATATCACACTGCTATCACCTTGGACAACTTGTACTATTTGCTTGTTCGCTGTACAAAAACTCTCTATAATATGTACTTAGAACATAGTTTCTGTACATTAATTCCAAAAATAATCCAAATTAAGTAAAACTTCTTGGTAAAATCTTAACATTTATACTTGGAACTTTTCTCAGATTTTTCAACACCAACATCGTTTCTTCACTTTACCCTTGCAAGGTGTTCAAGTTTTCCCCTCTTTCTTATATCATTTTCATCTTCAGTATAATCGCATATAATTCTTCAGTTATATTTCTGTGGGAGTATATAGTATTCACGGTAATTGCTCGCTTACAATATTTACATCCAACATCCTTCCTTATTTTTCTCTACTGCCAAATTTCATGAAGTTTTATGGTGATGCTATTTTTATAAGAAGCGTTTTCTAAGTTTTTGAATCTAACTTATTTTGTTGAGAATTTCATTAAATTGAGTGGACCTAAAAATGTAGTTTTTCTATACTTTAAACATGTTTCTAGTAATGTACTCCAATTGTGGTAATAGAGAAAATGTGTGGAGAAGATTGATTCAAATCAAATTAATTTCCAAATTCATATGAATAATTCACAAATACATGGAAAACAAAATTCAGTTTCATACATTAGAAATTTACTAACCAAATTACAAAAGCTTTCATTGAAACTAAATAATAATCTATTATATAATATTGGCGTTTGCCAGCAAAACAAAGTTTGTGCGCTAACAACGAGCATTCAGTTAGCATTGGAAATATTGATTCTTATTATGATGTGGTCATATGGATCTATGGTCTCGAGAGGAGAGACTAGAATTATTGTTTAGAGAATGGGCTATTACTCCATCAATCCAGTCGCTGTAAATCATTTGTGCTTTATTTTGTTCACTCAATACATCACTTGTTAATGATCATGCATGATTACTACTTGATAAACGGTGATTACTTGAAGGAAGAAGGAACTGATAGTTTAGCAATCCCTAATCGTCAGATTGTCGATCGATGAAGGATGCACGATGCAGAAATTCATGAGTCTGGAGTTCGTTAAAATCTAAATTGGAAAGTTAATCATGATTGATGGTTTTTATTGAGGCTCTAGCTGTTAGCGTTGACTCCAGTAGCTTCAGTTAGATTTTATGGGACAATTTGTCATTTTTATATTTCTATTTCTGATCATTATGGTGCGCGTTTAAAACGCTTTTAGAATATTCAGGTCGAGACTGTAATAAATCTCGCCGTAAATGCTCTGCTTGTTCGCCTAATTAAACAAATCAGCTTCAGTTTAGAACAATAAACAATACTAAAAGTTTTTATGTACTTGGTATGTATCATCGACATGCTTATTATGATGTATCTTTGCTCCATTTCATTTCATATTTCCAATTATATCATTTCTTTTCATCCGAAAATCGTTTTGGAAAAAAATACAGATTTCTCCAATTATTCGTTTTGCATATTTCTGTTGCTGCTACTAATAGAGCTAGATAGAAAAAGGTGCCCATTAACCCTAACAATATTAAACTACCTTGAGTTAATTTTGTCCACTTCATTCCATCAAAATACTTCCTTTTTATTAATAAATTTCTAGAAGTTAGGGGAAGCGATTTCCCATGAGGTTAGCGTGCTCTTTCTATTTATCTTATCTCTGATTAGATAACCTATAGTCTGTATAGCCTAATCGTTGGTTCGTTAGGCCAGTTCTGCTGATATAGTCAGTTGTGCTATAAGTTTCATTTCCACACTTCTCGGTGACTTTGGAAACTTACCTAAAACTATTGGTCTATCCTTCCATTTTCATAATCTTCCCAATTACACATGTACATTGTACAAGCTTAAGGCTTACTTGGACATCTCCATGCACAATAAATCTGAAGTATATTAAAATTCTAAGGTCTGATTGCTTAAGGCTGTACAAAGGCTGAAAATAAACTTTCTACTCGTGATATTTTTCCAAGTTTTTCGATTTGTATATCATCTTGTATATCATCTTTGTATATCATCAAGCTATCAATATGAAAACGTTTTCTCAGGAAAACATTTTTTCCGATCATTACTTTTTGAGATATGAGTGACTGAAGTTTGAATTTTTGGGACAGAACATTTAAAATTCGGTACGATATAAATCCATGAGATTCAGAGGATGATGTTCTTCATGATGTTGATCGAGTAAAACAAAAATTTTCAATTTTTGGAAAAGCTATTCAATTTACCAAAAATAACTCAACTAAAAGTTATTTTTGGTTATTTTTAGTAAATTGAATAACTATCCTAAAAGTTAATATTTTTAGAAAATTTATGTTTTACTAGATCAACAATACCAATCTATCCTCTAAATCTCATGGATTTATCTCTTACCGAATTTGTAATGTTTTGTCCCAAAACTTTAAACTTTAGGCGCTCATATCTAAAAAAGTAATGATCAGAAAAAAAATGTTTTTCCTGAGAAAACTTTTTCATTTTATATATTTGTAATATAAATCAAAAAACTTTGACAAATATCATGAGTAAAAGTTTATTTTTATAGCCTTTGCACAGCCTTAATTAGTATTTATCTATTATGCTAAAATGCCAAAATATTCAAAGTCTTCAAACTGAATGTGTCTCAGAAATTGTCACTGAGAGAATTTGGCAATTTCTAAAATTCAAATTTCAGTAAAACGTGCAGTACAGTGTATTTATTAATCGTAATCTTGAATAAATGTAGAAATACACTCATCATGAATTATCATTCTAAAATAAATACTAGTACAGTAAATTATAAATTACTGTAATGGTTTATGGAATGAAAGTTCAATGGCCTAAAACCGAAGTACTGTGAACTGTGTTACAAGGTTGACTAGGTTCGGTTTCTTACTTGAATACTCAATAAATTATGGATTGTTGCCGCAACCTCTCATTGTACTGAACACTGTAATTTTCTTATTCCTCCCAATTGAATAATTGCACAATTAACGGTTACTTACTTTGTGATAGGATATTTGATGTAATTGAATGGAGGATTCAATAATCGCTTTTAAAAACCTCTATTTACTTTTATAGGACTTTGTTTACTTTTCTATCATCTCGTATTTCACTCTCAGGGACCGGCTACGTGATCACCCTACCTCTGAAATTCATATCTCTGTAAAACGTATTAGATAGTTTTTATTCTGAGAATTTATAAATAATCCTCTATTTCTGCATCCCTCACTCCATATACGTGGATAAAACTACTATTTGTAGTCATCTCCACTCTTCCTGTTAATCATACACTTTTCTCTTATTTTCAAATGTATCTATTTCTATTTATATTACAATAATCTAGTTCGGAAAATTTTGATTCATGTCTTGATTAAATTTAGTTTCTCATCAATGGACTTCTAGCACACATATTGCTCCTGTAAGTCCCACAAAAATATATATACATTTTCACTCAATATAATGATGTACTCAATATATGAATAAAGTCTACAAAAATGGAATTTAACCAGTATTATGAGACGATAATTCATTTATTTATTGTATAAAACACTGTAATCATAATATAATTATGACATTGGAGGAAAAACTAAGCTGAGCCTGTAGTACTATTTCTCTCCAAAATTTTTGATAAAATGTTAATGTTGTCCAAAAGTCAAGGTTATGTAATCAAATACTCTTTCGTCACTTGATTTTCGGTCCAGGAATAATGATTTGGAAATTTTAAATTTTTAAGGTTGATTTTATACTCTAAATGAATCACTATCAATTATAAACTCAAGAAATATTGCACTTATTTGAAAAATTTGAATACAAAATAAAAAATCTACTCACTATTCATTAGTTAATTTTTATAGATTGCAGGTTTTTAAAAAATGAATAAGTCAGCCTACTCTTGTTTCAAGTTCAACGTCAATTTGAGATAGATTGCAGTTTCTCATTTTTTTATTGGAGAGAATGTTGATGAAATACAGTAGGCCACTTGATTGAAAAATCGCTCAATTCATTTTTAGAAGACTATTGAGTTCGGTACGGTGATGTGCAATCATAAACAAAAGTTCATGCCCGGATGGCGAAACCGAAATAATTAACTTTTCAGAGATCTCAATCAATCGCAGATGCCTGCTCCGATTGACAATTCATGACTTTTTAGATAGTCAGATGCCGTTCAATAGGTTAAGAGCTATATCTATCTTTCAATTGATGCCCACTTGAATGGGAAGGGTGCATTTGTCACTTTAATCTAAATAGATTTGAGAAATACGAAGTTGCCAGATATCGGTGCAATCTGAACGCAATTGTGACCAACAATCGTTACTTTTTAAACTATTTAGATTTAGTCTTATTCTTGGTTCAAATTCGCCCAGTCATATTGTGCGCGGATTGCATCGATTTGTATTTCTCAACTTTTTATTTCTCAATTTTTCAACTTTGTATTTCTCAATTCTATTTAGTTTCAAGTAAGACAAACCAGATGGACTTAGTGCCCTCTTTCGAAGAGTCTGCTAGTTGGTTCAGAACGAAGACCCTGAAAATATTAATTAAAAGTCTTACTATTTTTCTTATTCTTTCAATTTAGATGCTTTTAGCCTATTTGCCATAGTCATTATCGATGAAGATTGAATGAAGTTTTATAGATGTAAAAATGTACTTCTCTTTACGCAATATTTATATTTTTTTTACGTAAAAATAAACTGCGCACTTCGATATTTCATTCTAATTGTTATCCTTCATTAGGCCTCGTGTAATTAACTGAATGAAATAATATTCAGTAAATTGTTATGTAAATAATGATTATTCATCTTCGAAACTCATAAACCATTCAAGATGAAATCGGAAATCACACACATAGTCTTTTTAACATTGGAAAAACTTGATAATGAAGTTTAAAAACATGAAAAATACTTAGAACTGGCATTAATACTTGGCATAGTTGAAAATATTTGGCATTGTGGAACTGAAGTAGGTACCTTTCCTTCCTCAGGAAAATTGTTTTAAAGATATGCACCTTAGTACCTGGATGCACAGAAATCATATTTGCTATCTACTTCAAGTGGCACCATTTACAAGCGACATCACACTAAAGAGACTCAATGAAATTGAAAAATGATCGTGCAAATGTCTTGTCTTCGTGAATGATATTCAAAAGCATAGATAGCTTACAATGTAGCGTTCATTAATCATCGAAGATATCGATTGGACGCATATTTACTGCGCTATTTAAAACTATTAATCGTTATGAATATTATTAAAAGCTGAAAGCCTCAGACGATAGACGATAAGCCAGCGTGGGTCGTATAGGTCGTAACCTATTGATGAGGAGGCAGAGCTAGAGCTGACGAACAAGTTGCTTGTAACTTCTATTGATGAGGTTGCTTATTTTCTTTTCACCACGAGTTTCCCTGTTGCTTTTCCAATGCTCCTTATTGAATTATTGGTTGCTTAGCGACTCGTTTCCATGACTGCAAATCTGTGTAACCATTCATGCAACTCCACATGTCGTCTGATTCATATCGTAAACAAGATCAAAAACACTTTACCGAGAGGCAGCATTTTCTAGTTATTTTCTCATGTATCATTTTTCTGAAGAAAATATTCACTATGTCTCCCGATATTATTGAAAACCTTATGATGTATTTTCTTATAAATAGGATTCCTATTCGAATCAATTGATATAGTAAAATCTATTTCAATCATAATACTGGGGTTGATTGAAGAAATTGGAAATCAAATTTTGGATAAACATGAAACTTCCTAGTTGCCTTCATTCTCATTTTCAATTGAAAGAAGATTTCCTAGTCCACGATTTCCCATTTTGATATGATATCCATTGATATAGGGAAATCGATCTCAATCACAATACTGTGTTTGATTGGGGGAATTCTGGTTCTACGATTTATAACATAGAAACTGAACTTGATTGTCATCTAGTGTTCATGTACGTTTTCAATTTCAATTCAATAATCCTCTTGAGGAAATAAGTTGCGTTCAATCTCTTAGAACTATGACAAAACTGAACTTACTATGATCATAATCATCCATGAGAGACGCTATCTTTGGTACAGCTGCATTTACTATTAATTGAAATGCTATTGATTATGATTGCATTTTCCAATTTCAATTCTTCTTGGGTATTTAACAAGAGAAAATAAATACCTTACACAACTGAAGATTATAAACGAGTAGATCACTGATATTTTAGTAATAAAAAGGATTTTCATAGCTTGAAAATGATCAATGAATATTTTGAGCTGGTTTTTCCGTTTTGCTTGCTTACTGCTTTGGATGTTGGTACGCATGTTCATGTGTTCTTTATTCATAATCGTCATTTAACCATAGATATGCATGTTGTAGATCAATTTATTGCTTCACTGATGATCTTTTTTGTACTTGATCATACTTTCTATTTGAACGTTGATTATTTATTGGTATTGTAAGTGATGTTGACTATTTTTAAAATAAGCATAATTAAATAATGGCCTTTGGTTTTGCTATGGATGGAAATGTTTTCGGGAAATATAGGGTTACTTTATGTGATATACTTGGGAATAGAGAGTGCGTTCTGGATAAGATTACAAGGGATAAATGGTTAAATTAAGCCAGAGTTCTTGGTAGAGCCATTGTTTGAAGTATCAAATACCCTCCACTTGCACTAAATGGAGTATCAGGTACCATTCACCCCAATTAAGTTGAGGTTCTAGATTTTCCGCTAATTGATCTCAGGATGGTAACCCGACTCGTCTCTTACCCTAGGTAATTTGGCTAATTACTGCTCCCGACTTGAATAGTGGTTTAATTAACAGATGTGATCGAGTTCCACGTGTACAGAAAATAACGAAATCGTGTTCTAAATACAGTACTGTATATTGAAATATTACTGGATACAATCTTTGGGATTAGCTATTTGTCAATCAATTGAATAGGGATTCAATTCAATAGATGAATTCTTGAATTATTGTAAACACCTTTGAACTAAATTCAACGTTTTTTTACTTATTAACTTTTTCTAAATAGTTCCAATCTATAGAAAATTGCTAATCTACCGTGATTTTCATTCCCTAACTCTCTTTCGTAATCATTATTCATACGAAACAATTTTTACAACTTTTCATATTCTTATATTTTCCATCGATAAATTCATCCTACTATCAGCTTAATTTTCTTTAATTTTGCCTTTACCAACGATCTAATCTGTTCCGATGTTCCTTTGTATAAAATCCAACTTGAACTTATCCATTTTCCCGCAATTATTTTATCCCTTTCTTTATTCTTCATTCACCACCTCTCTTGTTGACAGGCTTGGATCATTATATTTTTAGACCAAGCTTGTCTCGAGAAATTCATTCATCTTAATTTCATTTTTTAATCATTATTTTTTCAAGTATCTTATTCTATTCTATCTACTTACCTTCTCCTTCTGCTTGAAGAAAATTTAGTTTCATAAACTTTACATCTTCTCATATATTATAATTACTTTTTTTTCAATTCACAATTTTTCCATCGATATGCTAATCGTTATTCATTTACAGTACTAATAAAACCATTTGAAGTGAACCAGAGATAGTTAAAATACTCTTGAAGACTTGATATTCGCGCTCCATCACATCTCTCTTAACCTTAAATAACATTCTCGTTGATTCTCTGTGCTAGAGTAATAAATATTTTTATCCTTCACCTGGACTCCTTTAAACTTTTGTTTAATATCCCCTTCAGCCAATTGTGGAAGAGAAGAACATTTTTTTAAATAGAATTCACGGGTGAATGAATAGGTGAAGCTCAATAAGGTGAAATCTTTTATAGAACTATTCATTGTATATCATAAGTTTCAATTTTATTTCTAAGTAATTTTACCGTGTAAACTTCACTTGATGTTTGATGTTTAATAATAACAGCAGAGAAGCAAAGTGTGATTTGCGATAGACGAGCGTCAAGTCACACACACACACAAACATGTTTCTCTCCTATTCACATCGGCAGCGATTTTTCCTGTAATACAGTGAAGGACCAATATTAATGTGTATTTAAGGTGTTTGCTGGGGAAATTGCAAAATTGGCGTAAATCAAACGATTGATGTTGATTTTAGAAGCCGTTGCAAGGAAATTAAACTCAATTGCAATGTAAACTTTGCGATTTTCCTTGCATGTTGTCCTTTTGAGAGGAAATTGAAATTGGCTTGTAATGGAATTGATTACTCCCGATGTTTGTTATCATAACAGAAATTAATTCCAATTATACGAAAAGTGATTGAGATTGATAATTTGTCTGCCGTTCGTTATCGGAGCAATCGCAATGAAATGAATCACCAACTTTGCACATATTTCCACTGCTGCGCTATTATTACTGCTGCCCATTATTGGTTTATTCTGTGATTTAATCTGAAAATATTTTATTAAATTGGTCTTTATCATTGGACTGTGCATCAATTAGACTCTTTTAGCTTTCACACAGTACTTGCAATGTTTGCTTGACTTGATACATGCACGTTCCTGAACTATGAACTAAAATCTGAGAGGGAGGAAAAATAGAAGGAAATTAATGCATTAATGAATCAAATAAGAAAGCTGTACCGGAAAACCAGTCTTCTTTATGTTTCGACTGTTTAATTGTTCAATTGATTGGTAGAATATTATTTAGGACAAATGATTTCAATAGAAGAATAAAGGCTAATGGAAAATCAACCTTATCACGTAAAATTTTCATCCACATGAGCATATAGATCCACTGCGTGCGCTAAGTTGTTTTGATATAATATACTAAGCTCTATCCGTATAGCGCAAAGCACCGCATGCTTTGTTTAAATTTTTAATAAAGCCTTTTAATACTTTATGTAGCACTTTGGCCCAAGCTGTTCTGTCAAAACGCCAAGAGATGCCTTCCCACTTCCCCACTGATTTTACTCTTCACCCAATCAATGTGCTTTTTTTGAAAATACATAATTTCGTAGAATAAGCATTACAGGAGTGCTAGCGTAAGCTTTCTATATTATGCTTTCTCAATACCTACACAAATAGAAACTCTAACTTTGATTTGATGGAAACCACATTTTTTTTACGACCCAATATTATGGTCCAAGTGACTTCCATCCATCAGTTTTGGAAAAGCCTTTCATTGCATAAGAATGACCTTTTAACATTTGAACTTTGAGGGACACTTCTAGCGTAAAATAATCGAACATATTCCAGCCTTAAAAAGAGCTGTAGGCTTATTGCAAAATATTATAACAAAATCCGATTTGAGTTTTCATGACTATTGAACCGAATTGGAAATTGGGCTGTTGATTGTTCATTCTCTATCGACATGCATGTAAAAAGGCTCACTCATACGTGGCGCGTGTTACAATACAAGTAACAGCAGGAGGAATCAGAGCTGACAATCAGATTAATATTTTCCATGATACCTGAAATCTGAGGGAAAAGATCGTAAAAAGCGAGTGAAATATAAAGGATTACTGGTGTGAATGTGAGATTCATAGTTCTATTTTTTGGGGGTTTTAATATTTCCATTTCATTTTCTGATCTGAGTTTTTCATGTTATTGCAAAAGGCAGACCGTAAAATATAATTTTTTATATTTTTTAAGAGACTTTTCTGCGTCAATTATCAGGATTTCATTAGGCTTCATAGTGTTCCGGTTTTGTGTGTATGTATAGGGAAATAGATGATTCGCTCCATATAGACCTATATCCATTCGCGAAAATGCTCTCTAGATCTCTAGAACATGAATATGAATATAGTATATTTTTAAGAAAGAACCGTGACTGTTTCACAGTTCCACTATTATGATTCTATGTTTTTTTTAGAATCATAGTAATAAATAAGATAAGTCCTTTTTAATGGGAAATGTTCAACTTATTCAAATTAAAATTCTTTATTTGCCATAATACAATACAATTTTTTCAAAACAAAAACACCATTAAAACTTAATTTAAACATTAACATGAAATAAATAATAATTATTCTCAAAATTAGCTTATCGGCGTTGCCAGCAAAACGAGAGGTTTGTGTGCTGCAACGAGTATCAATCTTAGAAATCTTAACTTACAAAATTAATAAACCATTTAATCGATATATCAATATTGAAAAAAATAAAAAGGAAATAAAAATAAATAATAAACAAAAGGAGTGCTTTATTACAGAGATGGCTATAGGAAAAAAACACCTAAATTAAAACTAACGGTGTCAAGTTATAAATACGGTGTCAAGTTATAAAAATATTATGAATTATAGAACCATTCCGAACTACGATGTATACACAAACGATTTTACCACTTCAGAAAAATTTGCTCTTGCCTTTTTTTAGATGATAAATTTATGAATAAAATGAGATCGTTCGGAACTCTGTATCTCCAATGAGTACTGAGTTATGATTTTTCAAAAATGAGTGAAATTTGAAGAAAAAATCAATTTTGATTAATTTTAGTTTTAAATCAACAATATCTTCCGATTGTTACCATTTAGATGTATGATTCAAAATCCCTCTGGGCGATTGTGCTCTACAATCTGAGATCAGGTAGAGCCCTCTATCTCATATAGATTTCCAGGTACACCTGACAACAATGCTCCTTGTATTGTGAAAAACACCTAATTTTCAGCTTCAACCATCATCACCAACTACATTGTCCTCACATTGATATTTCGCACAATGACATAAGTTCATGATATTATGTTCTATGAGAATCACCCGTTAGATGCACTTCATTTCAGTATTTCTTCCTAATGGTGAGGCGCGCTTAAGGACACCTCAAGGATCAAAATTTCAAACACTTATAACTTTTGACACAATGTTCAGATTTCATCGTACTACACTTCATTCTTGGGCTCGTCAAGGCGGTCCAAAATCATGCATCATAAGTCATATTCGGTCGAAAAGTGGAAGATTTATTGTTGAGTGTACTTGAGCCCAATTTCTATATTCAAAGCTGCATGTCTTTTGAAATACTTCTGAAAAAATTTCCAAATCTAGTGAGGATGTGGGAATTGTCCCCCTCTACCCACTCCAATAAATAATACCATTCGAAAGTTACAGAAGATTTTAAGAATGGCGATTTCAGTTTTCATTTTTTTCGTGATTTCACTGTTGATCAAGAGTTTCTAAAACGAGTATGAAACTCTTAGACAAAACATCATAGAAACTCTCGATTGATTCCAATTTGTAGATAAATTCATCCTCTAAGAGCTCAGTTGTCTAAAATCCATCTTGAATCACTTTTCCCTATCATAGTACTGCCAAAACCGTTAATATGATAAAAATATCTACAATTTCCGGATTTTTTTCAACAATCAAATCTCACTACGGAAATATTTTTCCATGAATCGTTTACAGCAGGTGAAAGAGGAAATTATATTGTACATTTCAAGATCAAGTAATAATTCTTATAATAAGGGGTTACGGAGATACATAGCTTTGAATATAGAAATTGGTCATTTTTTTGTGCTGTATTGGAATATGGTCTTGAGTACACGCAATAATAAATTTTCCACTTTTCGACCGTATTTGACTTATGATGAATGATTTTGGACCGCCTTGACGAGCCGAGAAGAATGAAGTGTAGCACGATGGAATCTGAAAATTGTGTCACAAGTTATAAGTGTTTGAAATTTTGATCCTTGAGGTGTCCATAAGCGCGCCTCTCCCCTAGGAAATACTGAAATGAAGTGCATTTATCGGATGATTCTTATAGAACATAATCTTATGAACTTATCTCATTGTGCGAATTATCAATGTGAAGACTATGTAGTTGGTGATGATGGTTGAAGCTGAAAATTAGGTGTTTTTCACAATACAAGGAGCATTGTTGTCAGGTGTACCTGGAAATCTATATGAGATAGAGCGCTCTACCTGATCTCAGATTGTGGAGCACAAAAATACGCCCAGAGGGATTCTGAATTATACATCTAAATGGTAACAATCGGAAAATATTGTTGATTTAAAACTAAAATTAATCAAAATTGATTTTTCTTCAAATTTCACTCATTTTTGAAAAATCATAACTCAGTAATCATTGGAGATGGAGAGTTCCGAATGATCTCATTTTATTCAGAATTTTATATTCTAGAAAGAAGGCGTGAGCAAACTTTTCTGTCCGATTACGAGATTTGGCTTGATTACGAAATAGCTGAAAACTGGAAAATGAGTCGAAAATACGAGGTTTTGGGCCACTCTGTATCTAGCACAAGGAAATTTTGCATGAAGAAATTGGTTCTGGACTTTGCTTATGTACCCAAATAATATATTAAAAAATCAGAACTATATAAATTGCAAGCACACCCCCTTTTTTATGTCTATATTGACTGGACTATAAAAACAGTACCTATTTTAGATTCACGTAGTAGCTTGTATAGTTTTAAATAGTGATTGTCATGACCATTTGCAGTATTGTCGATGAGCAAGCTCTGGTTATGATGCGGAAATACTCTTGGAGTACTTTGGCTTGGCTGCTCATGTGTGATGATTTTAAGAAGTGAATATAGGCGCAACATTATTGTCGTACTCCGTGACATTTATAGCGTCTGCTAGCTGGTTTTCTTAGCTCAGTAGTTACTTGGCTGAAACGTTGGACTCTCTAGTTTTCTGTTTTGCTGTTTTCATTCTTATTGACTATTGATGACTTGGACAAGGTCCTTCTAAGATGGCGTAAAATTATCGTAGAAATTGAATTGCAATACCGTGAACTAATGACGTTTTATGGACGCATCGGTCAAGAAGTTTCAACAGGTACATCATATTTCTATCTTAATAAGGTTATATTAATTCAAAAATTATATACAGCATTTCATTAGCATACCACTATCATATCTCTACAGAAAGTACAGATGTACTAGATGCCATCATCATACGCCATGCAGTACAGACACAATCTGTACTAGATGCCTAGTAACCAAATTACAGTATATTATAACAACTCTCCATTTTTAGATTAGCTTTAGTTCACGTTTCTCTACTGCATTCAATGTATTCTTTAAAAGCCTTCCATCATGTTTAATGTACTTCATTCAATCATAAGAACCACCTTGATCGAAATGATATATTATACTGTATTTCTTTTACATGCCCCCAAACTAATTTTACTCTCATTTTCTCATTCCTGTGCTGAGATTTAGCAAAGAGATTTTAATTGTAATGTACAGATAAATAACTACTCTAAAGTATTTTTAGTTTCAATTTCCTATGAGGAATTTATAAGATATCGTCGATTAATAATTTCGATGAAAAACAAGTGATTCAGTTATAACCAGTAGTAGCAGATAGATGATAGATGTTCGATGCACAACTTTTCTTTTGATTTTTTAATAGAAGTTCAATATTTTTCTTAGAAATAATCATTTGTTATTGATTAGTCAATCCACATACTTTATTGTGTTGGAAAAATTTAGAAGATAAATTCCTAAAACTCGATAAATTTTATATACTTGTACTGTACTGTAAAATTAATCCATCCCCATGAATTATGAGTTGTGACTGACAAATCGACATTAGTAGGTAATCAAGTTGATTGAATTTGATTTTGAAACTTCTTTATTGTCCCATAAGTTTACATAACATGAAAAATTTACAAAATAATTATATTATCCTCCAGAAACAATAACGCCCAAAGGTATATTACCTGTTTGGGAAAATAAATAATTCCATTCACTTTTCGTACTGCACTGAAAACTTGACCATTTTTAAATACTGTGCCTAATTAAACGACAGTGACACATACCGAGAATATTATTTAAAACGTTAATGCAAAATCTGAATGTTGTTGCAAACACTCTATCTTTATTCGTCATTGTTAATAGCAGACTGGTGAGCAGGTACTTTGGCTTATTCAGTGTGGCCTAAACAAACCTTGAACGAGTATTATTTTCGAGATGGAGCCCACCGCTCTCAAGGCAAGGGTTGGCGAGGGTTGTTACAAGTTAGGGATTATAATTTGTTTAATGTTCCCCATTCTGGCTTTTAGAAGCGGCATCACTTCAAAAATTAAATTCAGTTTTAGAAAAGTAGCTTTGAAACTTGAGTTTTCACTCCACTCAACTTGAGAGTGCATTAGCGATTATAGGAAACAGGCCGCAAACCACCGAGTTCTCTTCGCTTTCAAGCGTGTACGAGCAAGCTTCCTTCATTTAAGCCTTACTGAGTCTAGTTTGAAACATATTCATTCAGAAGGAAGGGAATCCTAATTCAGATTTTATTTCCGAAGAACCTTTTGAACAAATACCTTGAATTGAAATGAAAGAACTAATCTCATATTTTTTTATAAATCATCGTAAGGAACGGTATGTGTGTTAAACTAGACCTACAGAAGCGCAAACTTTATCTTTTGTCTCTCTTTCGATGAATAGACTATAGGTCAGTATTTGAAGCGATATAGTTATTCATTGTGAAATGGCAGTAATTTCTTTCTGTATACGGATGCAAATCTACTGTGAAAAATATGGTTTTGTACGATTTGAATCAAGAATGAAACTAGAAATAATTCGACCGTCTGAAGAAAGATAAATTGTCGTTAGCTTGTGCCATAGTCGCTACTAGCTAATTGGAGATGAATCCTGGTTTCATTCTAATTGACTTGTGAAATTTTAATGATAGCCGCAGATTAGATAGTACACTTTTTCTGTAACAATCGTAGTAATTTCGTGTTGATAGCCTGCGTTATCTGAATAACTTTTCGTTTTGCCCTCTCTATTTCGCCAGTCAGTCGTTCAGTCCGGTCATAGTGCTTCTCCGAGACGCTTGTGTCGACTCATTCAGTCTCAACTCAAAATTTATTCTTTTTCATGCTAATCAAAAATGTCGCCTCCTATTAGTTTTTCGCTACAACAGCTACAGCTGGAACTGGCCTACGTACTTTTCAAGGTAACAGTAATTGGTCATTGTTTCAGTATTGCTTTTTGTCTGTTCAAAACCCATCAATAATACAGCACACATGCTACACTTTCAGCATCGATTTTATTGTTAGGAATATAAACAATTCCTTCCCTCTTATTACAAACTTGTATTGAATTCGAATCAGCTATATTTTGATTCTATATTAATTGATTATTATATGCGCATTATTTTACTTATACTAATTTCGTAAATCGAATTGGACTTGATCACGAACGTAACATTCTTACTGAATTTATAAAAAGAAACCTAATTCAAATTCATTTGTGATGATCTTTTTTTATTAATCAAATAGAGTATTAGTTGATTTTAACTTCATTTTCATCTTATTAATTTGACCTATCTGTCTGTCCCTATTTGTTTCTTGATGCTTCTCTACTTGAATTGATATTGTTAATGCTATCATACTAACCATTATTATTATTATACTCTTCTTGGATTAGTTCATTTTCTTCTGTTTATTTGGTATTCACTAAAATTACAGTGATGTGCTCCGGTATTTGATTACAATTATGCATACTAAGTCTAAATGAGTCTTGTAAACTTCTAACAGGCCGAATCCTATTTTTTATGTTAAGAAGTACTCGATTTTAGAGTATCATACGTACAATAACCATTGAAGAAATTCTATGTATCTTTTTCACGTGATCAGTTATAAAATTGCGATTTTCTACTGACCTGCAGCGGTCAAGTCTTTTGAAACGCACCAACATAACTCTGTGGAACACCGGGAAACTGATGAATACATTTCATTGGACTTAGGAACCATATGTGATTCGACCTGATTAGAAACTGCACAAGAACAATTCAATGTTACAGTGTTGTTCATTATAGGAAAAGTTTATCTGTGTAGACGTAAACATTTTTGGAAATGTGCCATAATTTTGAAACAATGAAACTAGTTCGCTAAGCAATTTAATCTCACCTCGATAAGCACGGCATATGAATAGCGTTCAACATTCAGGCAATTGAAGAAGTAATATTTATTCTTTTCATCTTTCCAGTTTACTATAGACAAGGTTGAATTATGTTTTTAGAACATGAAACACATACGCCATTTAGTATATATTGGATATGAATGTGATCTATGAATAGAATATTTAAATACAAATCTGTTGTAATAAGAGAGTATATATAATGTATACATTCTACACTCTCTGGTAGTAAGAAAACTCAACATCGTAGTATTCTATCTAATAACAATAATAACTAGTCATTCAATAATAAAGCACTCTGGGATAACTTGTTTGTGGAATGGGTAACAAGTCCATATTATAAAATACTACATATGTAATTTTTCTTCAACCTTTCCTTGATCGTTTGTATGCTTTCGAATAAGAAGCCAAACACGATTTTTATATTTAAACTATTTACCGTTCCTTGATTTTCTTGGGAAATCATAAACCATCTTTTCAAAAACAGTGGATCGTGATTTAATTGAAAAATCAATGATGACCATAGTTTTCCCTCTTATGCACTGCGTCTTCGATTTTTCATGGAACCTGTTTCTTGATTTCTCATTCTGAACACAGCCGATTCTATGCCGTTCTCTACTCAATTCAGTTTCAATGAAATAATTATCATCATCATCTATTTAAGAACGATTCTCAAGTGATTTATTCCCCTTTCCATTTTAGTCCCTCATTTTATTCCTTTCAGTCGTTTTCCATTCAAACTTCTCCACATTCAAGTAGGATCACAGAGATATATTTTTCCATCAGCATTTTGTTCCTGATATTATAATGTAGCAATAAGATTCAGGCTTCTGCCAATCATCCAGTCACCACCTGAAATTAATAATCCGTCTTGTAGAAGGTGAATTCAGTTTTAATTTTGATGGTTCCTTCACTAATCTTTATCAATTTCTCAGTCCGCCCTAATTGCTGATTTATCTACAAAATTATCAGTTGATTAAAAATTAGACGCAGTTCAACTTTCAATCTTGTAACGATGAAATACTGTAGTCAACTTTCCATTTACTTCTGTAGAGGTACTAGATAGTTTCATTAAATAATCGACTCACTATTATATACTTGAATCACTTTATATAATTGGTAGTTGATACCTTATGTATAGACCGATTTCGGCTATTCATCCCATTAACAAATATCCAATTCATAATTTTGTCAATAATTGATCTAAATAGTATTAGTGCTGAAGGTAACTAAATTAATATTTTTCTCTTGGTGTATATAAAGGATTAGGTATTCGTTATGGATTTTAATCATTATAATCAATAGGGTTCAGTATCTACCAAACAATCCTATTTGATGAAAATTTGGGATCTACCATAATATCAACTATACAATTGGAGAGTAATCACTAATTTGTTGTTGAACAACTATCAATATTTTTAAAAATGCTTTATGGTTCAGCACACCATGTGTTCCAGACTATCATTATATTCTACACTGATTTAATAATCATCTCTTCACTAGCTAGTTTACACATCATGATGATGGTGGAGGGAGATTCCTTCCTCAAACACATGAATCGACACATTATTCCCCTGTTTTCATTTATTGCTTGGGTAATTAATCACTTTACTTCCGATCTGTCGCATGCTCCTAGCCGATAATTTTACACGGAAACGTTGCAGGTTGTGTCTATGGCTGTATGTTAGTGACGTTGAGATTGTAAATGAAGGCTTGGAGCGGTGGGGTGGGGATGGTTGATTGGCAAGTGGATGGTTGGGGGGTAGGAGGGGGAGAAATAGCCAAGGTCGAAGGAGTCGAACCGGTCCATCCAGTCAGCAGAGCAGAGACTTGCGACTTCGGCTATAGCTAGTTGGTACTGATAACATGAATAGTTTAGTTATTCTTCAGTAACATTCATTATTTTTAGGAAATTAATTTTGGAGCTCAATTATTTTGTTAGCACTTATGATATGAATAGCTGCTTTTTTCAGCAGTTCAACACCATTACCTATTAGTAATTTTTAGTTATAACATTCAGAATTTAAATTTTGTAGTTAAATTTTGCTAGTACTTATAATAGAAAGTCGGTTATTTTTTTACATCATTTAATAATATTTCTTTCCTTGGAGTAGTCAATTGTTTCCAAAAAAATTGAGGTACCAGAAAGTCGGTTATTTTTTTACATCATTTAATAATATTTCTTTCCTTGGAGTAGTCAATTGTTTCCAAAAAAATTGAGGTACCGTACCCAAATTTCATGATTTCTATTTTGGGAAGTACTGAACTACCAGTTATTCTTCAGTAACAGTCGAATAATTTCAGAACTTCAGGAAATAAATTTCGAAGCTTAATAATTTTGCTAGAAATTGTATTATGAATAGTTGACAATATAATATTGTATAAGTTAAATATAAAATTACAATATAATTTTCCAGCAACCATTTTAGTAGCTAATTCTCAGGAGTACTGAACATCTATTCACTACTTATCAATGGAATAACTACATTTGTATAGATTAGAAATAGGGAGACTTCAAATTCGCTCTCAATAATCTAGCATTGAAAAGCAATTATTATGACTGTTACGGTTATTCCTGAAATGAGGATTGCATTTGTAGCTACTTGGAGCTTTCAGTGCTAGAGCCCTAATTTTCCTCCTATTTAATGCCCAAAATTTTCTTAATCTTCCACACGAAAACTACACAAGCCCCACCCTGTGTTGAGGTTTCAAGAGTTTCGTGTTTTTTTTTTTCGTTAAAATTACGCTGCGAGCTCTTGCGTGCTTACAACAGTCGATGGATGTATAATTAATTATTGTTTAGAATTATCATTCAGAGGTCTTAAATTCAGCCCGGTACCAGTACTCACTTTTCTATCCCTTATTATAAGTAAATGAATTCAGTTTGAAAACGGTTACAAAACAAGTTGAAAAAAAGGGTTGCAAAATAGTTGGCTAAAATAATATCATCTCTAACATCTCAGATTGTTTCACTTTACAATACAGACCCAAGATTATTAAATAGTTTTTCGATTCGGACTGATGATTTATTTATTCACTGAAAATCAGTAAATAAAAATAATGTTTGATCTTGCCTACTCCAACTCTGTTGCTAGAGAACCTCAATGTGACGCTTACCTCGTTATAACGTATTCATTCTGAATTCCAGATTCCCTTGAACGTACTCCCACATAATACTCAATATAAGAGACTTGAAAAATGAATTTACATTTCTCATTCTTAAAAATTAAGAAATGATAGAAGTTGTTCCATAATGAAATGGAAACAAACTTTTCAACTAGAATAGTTTCATTTTCACAAAACTTGAGTTTCGATGCTCCTGGCATCATGTCTGCTCTTCTGAATAGAAATTGATTACCATTGGTTCTTATTGGATTGTTCAAACATTTTGATTCTGCCAATCTATGAAAACTCCCATAACATCCACTGAGTAATCTCTTTACTGAAGAGACTTCAGAAATTGTCAAAAAATCCACTTTATTCTCTTTATGACCTGCAGAGCTGAGATTCATTGAGAAGCAGGTCTTGAAGAATAATAACATTTTCTTTCTCTTTGTTATTTGATGCAAATTACATCGGATTCACTAAACATGAATGCATGCATCAATAAATAAATAATCAATACATAATATATAATTTAGAAATTTCATGGATTAATAACATTTTCTCTTAGTAAATTGATAGATGTTACATTGGTTAGACTATTATTATACTTCTGTACTATTACTCGACGATTCATAGACTATACTATACGATGTGTGATCTGAGTTGCATATATACTGTTCCAGTGTTTCCTCTAAATCAGAAGAATTTCACTGTGAAACCGACCTAGAAAACCTTGCCTACCGGTTTGTTCATCCAGTCTCCTCACCTCCTCACAACTCCTCCTCAACTGCGCTGCGCAGTTTCCAAATTCTAACAACCATTCCTCCTCCTCCTCCGCCTCCTCCTACTTACCCTTCCCCACCCCTGACCGATATCTCGTGCTAAGTTCAAAAAGGTCGGTCCGTCGGTCGTCTCATGAAGGAAGTGGCCAGGCCCTTGTTACGGATATGCAGCTGCATTGTTGCATTCAACTCCACATAACTGTAGTGTCGTGAATCTAGTCTGCAATTCTAGTACCGTGTTTTACTTGATGACTCAGTTCATAAAAAATCAGTTCCTGTGTTCTTTACTCTTCAGTTTGAAGTTTATGCAAAAATTTCCTAATATCAGAAATTGAACTCTCTACATAACTAGTGTTAGTTCTTTAATCTTCCGTTTGAAGATATCCTTAGATTATCCTATGAACTTCACATTACAAAAAAATTAGGAAATAGGATGCGTTTTAGGCAATAGCCTGTTTTTTCTTTTCCGACTATTGAATTGTTTGCTGTATCAAATAAATAAATAACAGTAACCTTAGTTCATCAATCTTCAGTTTGAAGTTATCCTTAGATTATCTATTGAAATGCACACTACTGTAGTGTCAGTTTTTCGGTTGCTTAATCTACAGTTCGGAGATCCTCATAATAATTGTGGTGTCACTTCTTCAGTTCTTTAATCTTCACTTTGTAGATAATCTTAGATTACCGATTGAACTTCATGTAACTACTTTTGTTTTAGTTTTTCAGCTTCATTTAGTTTAGTTAGAACTTCATTTTTGACAGTAGTGTTTTGAAGTCTGTTATCTTGACCAAACATTTTCAGTTTCCATTAATTACTCAGAGATAATTTTATTAGATGAAAACATCTTGATATTGTCGAAGCCACTATTTTATTAAAACAATTTGAGATTCTAGTTTCGGATCTTACACCATTATCAATCTCTAGTAGTAAACTGAAGGCTTCAAGAAGCAGTAGAATGTATATAGTATGGGTCCCTTCGATTGGTCAATAGTACGTTGATAACCAATGGACGTTAAGTTCTCAAAAAGATGAAAATTGCCGCCTTTTATCAGGTTTTTCATGAAAAGTTATTATTTTCTTGTCTGAGGAAATCTGGCATAATCATTATCTGAGATGCCGCTGATATTCTATCAGTTGTTCTATTGAAATCGATTCACAATATTCCATAATACTTTTCAATGATTTTTCCTCTCGTACCTTATGCATAGTAATTATATTGGGGGCCTATCCTTTTTTTGTCTGAGAAAGGACGAAGGTGTCGCTAAAGTTTGCTGTTTAACGAACTTGATCTGTAAAAAGGTTGAACAATGTGTGCTCAAAATTTGAAGCTGATTGATCAAATCCTTCAAAGGTATTGCAGAACATACACACAGACAGGCAACGATTTCGCCTCGAGTCAAAAGTCAGGGCTCGCTAACGCTCGTTCAATTATTATTGTACAGAAAAGCTATGTATGTTAATAATCGTTTGGGATGTCATTCAATTTTGTAGTGATTTCATGAAGAAATAATCATTGTACAATTGATTTCCTTGGTTCAATTCCCATTCTCGAAAAAAAAATGTTTTCCCTCTCTTCATTGACATAGACAATGAATGTTCTACTCATATTATACTTATCAATATTCTCACTGCCTGTTATGTTGAATCATGATTATGTCGAGGGTCTATCATAGAACTTGATATTATGTGGGAATGTTGTTTATTTCACTTGTATTTTCATTTAGTACCATGTCAGCGTTTCTATATTGGATTTCGTATACTTCTCGCCAGATTAGACCATGATTTCCTCACAAGCTCAACCTTATCGAGCGATAAAGGTTGAAATGAAATGAGGTTATATTAGAGGAGAGTTTAGCTGAGTAAATACAAATATGACTGAGTTTATATTTTTTTATAGGTATCTAATCTAATCAAAGCTCAGGTATCGAGCTGATCTTTTCATATTACAGTGAACAGTGAAACTTGATAAACATTATAGGAATATTAATTTGATACATGCTTAGCCTCCTGTGTAAGCTATTTAAGAGTTCTAGCAAAAGATATGGAAATCTTGTAATACATAAAAATCATCATCAAAATCCCTATCAGAGACCAAATACACTGTATTTATATCACCTTTATTTTCAAACAAATCAACTACTACCATTTCATGAGTAGCCCTAGAAAATCAAGTTGGATCCTACAACTGAATATTTTAACCGTTGAATGTGAAGGAATTGAAAAGTCAATACTCCAAAGAAAATGATAAGGCATTGTCGATCTCAGAAATTTGTGTCCTGAAAGGCAAAAGTATTGCTGAAAAAAGTAGAAGAGAAAATGAGTGGGTGGAAATGAATGGGACGAGTTTGAATGATTTTACAATCTGAACATCTGAGAAATTTTGTTTGAGAGAAAAAGTAATAATATAATAGTAGACTATTTCATTCTTCGCTTGCTTCTCTATTCCCCATTCATCTTTACCTTGTATTTTTCTACTTTCAATTTTTTTATTATCAATAATAGTTTCGATGAGTATGGTAGTAGGTATTGTGGGTTATTGATTGAGCACTTGATAACGAAAACTATTTCTACTATGTAGTGATGTATTATTACGTATGTATGCATTACGCATACGGCTTTTGCCGTAGTATTATGAATTTGAAACTAAATAAACTGACCTCCACTATTTATATCTTCATTTTGAAGGTATCGCGGTTCACCTGTTATCTTTCTGCTACACACACACTATTCTGCGGACCGTTGAACTGCTCCAAATCTACTAAATTAAAATTTATATCGTTGTCATAAATGTTCTACAGTTAGAAATGCAGCAGATTCGTTAGTATAGAGCTGCAATAAAAATGAAGATGAATCTCAAAACCAATTAATATTGTGCTGTCAGAATAGTGAGCAGCTGCAACTTGTTGAAATTGAAGCCGTTGTGCACTTGAAAGTATGGCAGTAATAACCTACACCATGACACCATATGTAGTGTATCACGTAGACTAGTGTTGCTGAGCCAACTATTATTGCTATAATAGAAATAATTATTGCAATGAAGATAGCTCAGTCTACTCAGCATTGGTCAAGATTCTTATTAATAATCAAGTACTACGCAGTAAATATTATTCTTGAGCGGGAATTCCTTGGAAATAATGCTGCTGATCCACGTACTAATGCATTGGTTCGATTTAATATTATTGCAATGCTTGATCTCGATCAATTTCTGCTGGCGATTCACTTCATAAAACCTACTCATGTTTCTTTATTTTATCATAGAATAATTCGTTGAGGTTATTATTTTTCAATTACAGTTTTATTCTGTGGATGTAATTGCAATTAGTGAATTCGCTATGCAACATGCTATTTTGATTTAAAAATTGTATGATGTAGCTCTGATGTGATCTAATAATATTTCATATTCCGTACTATCAGGTGACCCGTGCTCCGCAAGGGTCTGTTTGGAGCACAAGTAAATTGAGTTTAGTTTTATAGTTCCTTTCTGATATTGAAAGTATTAACAACTGTAATAATTTACAATAGAAAACCGATATATGACCACTCTCAAGCAAAGTATAACAAACTGGAAGTATGACCAATTGAAAACTTGACATACTGAGATCTTGAAGAACTGAAAATAGGCCTATAACCATCCTCGGTTAATTAAGAACATATATGCGAAATTTCGAGTTGATCAATTGAGAGGTGATGATGCGTCATGGTCATTAGTGTATTTCCTATCCCCTACATGTATAAGCCAGCTCCTCTCTTTATCATATTATAGATAATAAACATATTATGTTGTTATTCATGATTTACATTCTGCGAGTCCAGCACATTCTGCGTCAACTAACTGAACTGATCGTTTGGTCTGAAATATTTCACTCATACCAGTCCACGATAGAAAATAATAATAATGTTGTATAGTACTTGAGAAGTAAATTTTGATTTGATCCCACTTTCCACTTGAACACTGAAGACAGTACTTTTTGGTGTTTGTTTTTTTTTTCTTGGTAATGTCATATCATAATGCATTAATCCTTGTCCTGGAGAATTAATCCTTGGAGAAATTAAATACGTATTCACTCTAAAAATTAGAAATTAATACTGTACGGTAATTGCAAATGCTTTACTTGATTTGGGAGTATTACTGAAAAATTTGAGAGGCGATAGGTTTCTTCAGAATATAACAATGTTATGATTTTGCAATTTTCGACTAGAAGACCCTTTAGTTGAATTTTGAAAGCGAGCTTTCATTTTTGCTTTGGATAGTTGTAATAGACTTGTTTTTTGAGTTCATTGAATAAATCAAGTTAACGAATAACTGCGGTTCATTTTGGAGTACTTCCTCAACTCATTCGCAGTTCCCCAGAGATGAGGAATCGAAATGCTGCCTTATTATCACCTATGTGACAAATTAATAGACAGTTGACTAATTTTTTAAGTAACTCTTTTGTGGTGGATACTGAGCACGTTGTAAATTGGAGATTTAAAAGTGAGGCTCTAATTGATTTCGGTGATGATGATGATGGTTACTATTGTAATAAAGGCCTAGCAGCAGAGCGTAGTGTCCTTGGGCCGCGGACTGAACTGGCAACATTGCGGTACATTTGACCTATAGAGCCCGCCGCGCCGCGCCAAGGCACATAGACACATGGATGCCCCCACCCTTTCTCTCTCTCACCTCATGTGTTGCCGGTTGCTGCTTCACTTGCTCTTTTTTCTCTCTTCATCTTCATTTATTTGCGCCTCCTCTTTTCCACCTACTTCTTGCATGCTGAGTTGAAGTTGAACTCGCTCCTCTAGAGCCGCGTTTTATCAGACGGCGTTTGTTCGTTGGTTCGTTTCTAACCATGTGTTTGAGCGAGTTGTTGAAAAAACGCCGAATTTCAGCAACCGCGACGTCGCCTACTCACTTTTGATTTCTCTTCCATTTTTCTATCGTTTTTGGACTGGCTCTTTCTCATTCAACGTTATCTTGCTATTTCTCTGTTTCTCCCTTTCTGTTCTCCTCTTGATCACTCTCACAGTCTACCTCTCATACTCACGAATAGCTCTCCTCAAGTTTCTCTCTCTTTTTTTCTAGTTTCTTTTTCTCGCTTCATCTCTCTCTAACATATCTCTCACTTTTCAAAACAGGATATCTCTCTCTCTCGGTGTAGAAAATAAATATAAAGTCGAATATCTTCTCTCATGTAAGGTTTTCTCTCTTGCTGTTCAAAAATATTAATATTTCTTTCATTTTTAAACAATTTATTCCACTCTCTTTCTCTGTCTCTCCCTCTCTATACCACTCACTCTTTCTGCTTCTCTCTCGCTCAGATACGTCTTCTGTCATCTTGTCGTTTTCGCTCTTGCTGTAAAAATTTCAATAAATATTCTTTCCATCTTTCCTCTTTCTTGCTCTCTCATTTAGGGACATTTCAAATTGCATATCTCTGTCATTTTAACGTTCACTTTCTCACTCCACTTCGCACTACCTCACTCTGTATATTTCTCTTCATTTTTGAACTCATTCTAGAATCGTGGTTTTTAGTACTCTAACCCCGTTTCCATTACAACTTATTTCTTATGCAGCCTGTCGCGGTTCGTCTTTTATTAGCTTCTTTTCGAGTTTAGGAACAGTTTGTCGAGAAGATTATGCGGCGGCGCATGTTACGAAATGAATGGGTTGTTACAGAAACTGAGTTCTATTTGAACTGGGATACTAAAAATCCTTTGGTGGTTTGAAAATATTTAAACCCAATTGTTAAGCCAATGGAAACGATTCCAGTCTAGAGATGGAAATTACTGAGATATTGAAATTATTCAAATGCTAATGAATTAATAACTATTATTAAATGAAAATCAAAATTAAATGCTGTAATTCACCCCGTAGACTTCTGCTACTGCAAATATGATTGGAAATGATTCCATTAAACTTTGCCGTATAAGATTGTTTTTTATAAAATTCAAAGTGTGACCATCTTCACTCATCATTCCAGTGTCTCAAATTTATTGATGAAACAGAGGTGTTTTAATATTTATTCTTGAACCAGCTCAGCCACAATCACTTCTTGCTAAATAGGTTGAGAAATACGTTGTATGCTTTTATTTACCGCTTTCTGTTGGATTACCAAAGTGCTAATTCCAATAATTTTCCCCTCTTGAAACCTGAAATGTTATGAATTTCATGATCCTTCAGGGGTTCCTTTCCTGTCGAGTCCGGACTAGCGAGACTTTACTGTATACGTTTTTGCGTTAAATGAGTTTTAAATCTGGGATGTTCATGAAATTCAATCAGGAATATTCAATGTTAATTTTGCAACTGGAAAATGTATCCATACCAATATTTTGCTTCAGGTATTTTCAAACGTTGGGAGCCTGTCCGTCATTCATTTTAGAGATTTATTCATCTATCGAGAGTTTATTTGTAGATCTGAACTAGACCAGTTGGGGGATGGGCCTATAATACCTATCATCTATCAATTACGTATTAAATGAAACTCATTGCATAGTTATAGTTTATAAAGGTGACAAGACTATCGAAGCAACACTTTATTGCTTAACACATCTGCCTAAATACAGTATTAATCAGAACTAATACAGCTGTTGATGGTTTTACAATTAATATTACATGCAATTGAATTACAGAGAATCAAGTTTGTAAAATCTTTGAATTTTATTCATAAGTATCAAAAACGCTTCCTGGTCGTTGATTCGAAACCAAGTTCTCATATAATCGTTGGTTTTCTTCATCATCCTATCCAAGCCTTGAGCTTATGTGAGCATCACCCTCATCAACCGAAAATCAGCAATCGGCAATTTGAATAAAAATTCTTAAAACTCCACTGGTTTAAGCAGGAACATCTTCAATCGTTGTACTGTCCATTTATTTGTAGTACAATTCCTACGTTTCAAAATTATCCCTGCTTTTAGTGTAGTATTGATAGTGCTTACCCAATTGCATTATAATTAAACACATCAATGTCACCATTAGTAAATTATTTGATCGGTAAATTCATTTCCGATGTAATGATACTGGAGAGATATATGATAGGGCAGTAGGGGAGTTATCTAAGATTGATGTACTGTTAATTTTGGTCAGTGTCAAATGGTTTTACACATTTGGTTTCACTATGTTGAGGATTCTCAAGCTTTTAGAACATATAATAATAGTAGAAACATCCGTGTTTTTAGCCCAAGTGTTCTTGTGTAAATAAAATGAATGATCAAGGCAACGATGGTTATCGTGGGAAATGTCGAATTTATTGAAAACAAAGTGTTGATAATGGTAAACCTAGTTCTTTTCACTCATTCACTAAAAGAACGTTGCGATCTGGATGGCATAGCATAAACATTTCTGTTCTTGATTCACACTTGAAACAACGTTGCCAACATAGTGACTCAAGTACTGTTCATTAATTGCCTATACTTCCGTGCTTGAAACTGTGTTTACATTAAAAGACCATTACATTAGAATACCATTGACTAGCCCAGTCAGCCTAGATCCGAAAACTGCTGTTTACATAAACTCCACAGAAAGCAATTGAGTAGTCAACTGTTGAACTGTACAATGTATGACTCATTTTCATGTTGTTTCATTTCGGGTGCATGCCAATCAATCAAACTTGATTGCTACTGATAACAGTTCAACACAGTACCATTGATTAGAAGGTCAATCATTAGAGTTTGTTAGCAATAACCTCAATTAACATTCAACTCGATCAACTCAACATTTATTACATTCTTAAAAAATCAAGTAGTCAACGTCTATTCAAAATGTTCCCGTAATCAGTTACATTATTTCAATTATTAGGTGGTATTTAGGTTATTTTGTACATATTTGGTGATTATAAAGAAGTTCATCAACCCTGTATTTGCCATAAAAGTTCTCAAATTGAAATATTATTATCATAATCCGAGATTTTTCCATAATATTTCAGTGTAAGATTTATTATTTATCACTGTATGTGTTCTATTATATTCAATTGATTAGATGGTAATAAAATCATCAAAAATTATTCGGTGATAGAAGTTCTTTGAAGGTATCATCTCTCCATTTCTCATCAAATTATTAAAGTGTAGTCTTACAGTTCATCCGAGATTTTTCGGTAATCAGTCCTTGTCATGCAAGATAATCTAACCTTCCGGTAGTTGCGCCCTACTCAATCACAAGAGCAGTCTATTACTTTTTTGTGTTGAGGTATTTTCTTCATTACTTTTACCTACTCAAATCGACCAACAACATTCTTATCTCTAATGTACTACTATAGTAACTATATTAATTACTATTATTATTAATAATTATTATATTAATTACTATTAATTACTATAGTAATTAATAAAAAGTTAGTAAAACTATTAGTAAATATTTATTTGAAATTTATTTTATTTTATAACCTGACGATGGTGTGATCACCGAAACTAGTTGTTGAAATATTTTAAAGTTGAACTATTTTTTTAAAATAAAGGGTGCTCCAAGCTTTTTATATTGTTTTTATTAATTAAAAAAGTAGCTCATGTGAATTGAAGTGTTTTTACTATAGTAATATATTATAAACTATATAAATTATGATACTGATTATGAAAAATCAGTCAGCATGATTGCAATATCAAACTCCAATCGCATTCAGATCAGTTACTAGGGTGTAGTGTAGTCAAAGACATGAAGGTGATTATGTTCCCCCTCCTTGCGTTGTACCATGCACACAAGAAATTATAGCTGTGAGGCTTTTTGGGGACTGTCCCTCCCTCCTAAATAGATTCTGAGGTCGCGTTTGACTAGGTCATTGAACTATTTACTCTGAGAAACCTTTTCTGCATGATGATTACATCATGTAAGTGTGCTACTTATACCAACATACATTTCAACTACCTATAATTCAATCTATATTCAACTTAATGGACTTCATCCACTTGTTAAGTTAACACTTATGATATTAGTTTCCTTCCATACGCTCACTTCTTTTAAAATGTTACACCATTAACTTCTCACTGTCCGCCTTTTCTTGAAGCTTTGTTTCAACGTTCCAATTTGATCATTGCTAAGATTCGACTTCTCGTGGGAACGTTCGAAAAATGTTAAATTTCATTCGATTCAATGACATCATTATGCTTAAGTGTCAAGTGACACAAACTGAAGATTTGTCGATGATTGTTCTAGGTTTTTGCCCTATTTTTTCAACAAACATTATCGAATCAAAGCAATGAATCACAGTTTTCAGCATTGTTCCATATTTCTCAATTTAGCATTATTGTGATCTTCCAATCTCTCAGAAAAAATGCAATATTGGATTTTGAATTAATAGTATTCATAAAAATTAAATTCTCGGAAAGCCAGTAGAAAAAATATTTATTTGAATCTCTCAGTGAGTAAATACTAAGGATAGTAGGTCTATAAAATCAACTAAAAATATAATGCTCATTGCTAAATATTTGAATTTTGTTTGAAGTTATGATGTAAAAAATATTAAATTCTAATACTCTAGAATAATCGAGATTCTTCCATTACTACAGATGTTCTATTCTACGAGCCATTCAATCCAAAATATAAAAAAAAAATTGAAATATCTGAGACTTTTGAAAATTCTGGCTTTCCAGTGAGTTGAACAATTTAAAAATAAATAGCTTCAGTGTTTTTTACACTTTCAAATCATGAAATTCACTATTTTTTCAATTCAACTACTTCTTTACTTTGAATTTATATACAGACTTGAATTTACTTAATTGTGTAGTAATGCATTTTCTTCGATAATTACAAATTTGTATTTTCATTATGCATTATCAATTATCAGGAAGTTACAGTACTTTCTTCCCACTTGAATTCGAAAATTAAGAATATGAAAGTTGATGTAGAAGTGGATTTTAGATTGTGGCGGCAGAGAGTGAGTGAGTGAGAGAGAGAGAGTGATTGAGTGATAAAATGTGTGTGAGTGAGTAAGTGAACGCGGAGAGACATGTGCGAGAGAATGTGAGGAGTGTGAGCAGGTTTGAGCAAACCCGGGAGCAGAATTGGTGCTGCCACCTAGCGACCGTTTGCCAAAACCTTATCGATTGGGCATAGCAGCCCTTTGGTTCTAGCTCATGCCTCATGTCCTTCACAACCGGGGCCTAATTGCGTTTCTACAATTAATAGGGCCATAATTTTCTCTCTCTCTCTTTCGCCCTCAAACTTTTTGAATCCATCTTTTTCATCTCCTTTATTCTTATAGTTATTGTTCTCTATTTTTTTCTCTCTTTCTCTTTTTTTAATCTCCAATAAAGGCGCGAAATTTCAACCCATCTTTGAAGTCCTTCTTAGTGCATTGTTGTTTCCAATTTACGTTGACCTCAGTAAACTCTTCACTGAACGGTTCTTCTTCACTAACAGTTTTTTACTATTAATATAGTTCGTTATATTGTAAACTTCAATTTATTTGTTTGAAACTGTACAGTCAAATACTTTTTGTATTTTCAATTTAATAGTCTATACTTTCCAAACAGGATACTTCCAAAATATAATGTTTTTCAAATTGAAATATTGCTATTGTTTTTTAAATAAATATAAGAGTTTTCTGAACTTTACCAAAAAAATAGTAAATTATTGGACCAATTACCCTAAAATGTATTTCTGACAATACAGCTAATTTTTTGTGCGGTCTCTATCATCATGACATTTATTTGCACCTTCTTGACTTTTTTTCGATCAGTTTTTGTATACTTCTTTGGAAATCTTATGTAATTGAAATAAGTATGAAGTCTTCATGAAATTATAGAAGTTGGTAGTTCCAGCTGAATAGGTTCATAATGATGACTATCATTTTGATAATAAACAAATAATCTCTCTAACTTTTGGTAGAGAGTTAGTGGGGAGGATATTTTTAATATTCTTTCCGAAGAATGGATATTGATATGTCCAAAGCTCCGCCAATTTATGTAGATTCATAACAATATAATTATCTATAGTTATTATATTACAAATTACTTTTTCATATCATATACAGTTCAATAATTATTTTCTTAGTCTATATTATGTAAATTCATCTATAATTTTGCTGTATTGTAAGCTATTGTATATAAGTGTATAAGCCAGTATATATTGTAATCTACATAAATAAAGTACTCAATCAATCAATCAATCAATCAATCAAACTATTTACGACAATCTTCTCGTCATTTATAATATTTGCAATTCAACAGCTACTGGGGTATAAACATTTTGATAATTGTTATTAAACTTCGGATTTTTTTAGGAATAGTGTTGAAGCTTTGTTTTCTTTGTTACGGGAAATAAGAATTGATAGGTTGACTTTATGAATTCATTGTTACGGACCAAGAAACGATACCGTAGTCAGATGTTAAGATCAGTTCAGGGTTTCAAAAACTGCTAGGTTATCGGGGGGGGGGGGGGCCTGGAGATCTTGGTTTTTTAACATATCAAGTTGGAACTCAGATCAACTCAACTTTATCTTAAAACGTCGATATTTTAACAATTCAGTAACTTTGGGTTGAGCACCAGTTATCAACGCATTTTATGTGCTTTTTATACGAATTTTATCTTTGTTTCAACACAACGGCATTTATGATAAGTGATTAATTATTATTGGTGGTTTGTTTCACTCTTACTTCGATTCACTCTAACTCATTACTCATTGTTACCGTTCTTATCGGTTATCACTTCTGTCGTCATTTAAAATAGGGAGTAACTGATTATAGAAACCTTTCTTCGACAACAATTATTGTTTTAAGCCTTGTGTTATTCTATTACCCAGTAATAATTTGCCCAACAATAAGCTATAGGTTTTTCAATATCCACCTTCCACAAACTATTAATAGTGCATTCAAAATCTCCATTTATGATTGATTCTAATATTGAAGTCTCAATAGTTCCAGTCTCAATAGCCCAACTCCTTTCTGCTTCTTGTGGATTCCCCTTCTCTGAATAATCCCTTCTGGAATTATTGTGGTTCTGGATTAACTACAATAGTTTTGTAATCTGAATTTTATCCTTCAAATTCCTTTGCAAAGAAGTTGCATCTTTCGTGTTCGTTCTTTATGAATTGTTCATTAAAAACTTTAAAAGACGCTATTTCATTAAAATATGAATAATCTTCTCAATTATCAAGGTAGTGACCCTCATTGTTATAACTAGATGCCTATTCATGAACTTTAAATGTTCATTTATCTTGAAATTCGTTAATAATACTGGTATTTATTTGCAATTTTATACAGTTCAATTTCCTATTTGTAGCTATCAGTTTTGTAATCGATAAATTTAACCGAACCTACATTTAGTCACTTCAAACTAAATTTACGACAATCTATTCTTGATACGGTACGGTCTGCGGTGCATTGAACTAGGAAATCAATTAAAACTTGCGTAAAGTTGATTTTACTATGTGTTGAGGAAGGTCTGAAACGGAAGTTCAACTTGAGTAATTGAATATCGGCTATTAGCACGAACTCCGTCCATTATAGTTCATGATAGTAATTTGTGAGTCAACCATTTTAAATCTTCATGGAAGTTCAACACTAAACGTTTCGGCAAGTGATCTTTTTTGTAGTTTTTATTCAAGGATAGTATATAGGATAGTCTATATATTCTAGGTTTTTATTTCCCCGTAAATGCAATCAACCTACGATAGAATCTTTTCAGGCTCTCGACACTTGGATCGTTTGAGGAGTTCTAAAAGCAATATTATGAGACGTAAGCTGTTGTTTTTCCAAAAATCTTAATCATGGGACGTTTTTCGTTAAATCTATTTATTGAATCTGGTGATGGACTTTACATGCTTAACAACGCTTAATCCGTATTCATCATTACATTATTTAAAAAATATAATAATCGTCGTTATCGCAAATTTTTCAAATATAAAATTGTTATGTAATTAACAGATACAAATGAATGAATATAATATTATAACACTTATATATCGGTATAAAGTTCACCTCTCTCTAATACAACCCCCAACTCAATCTGGATGCTTTTTTACGATGTAATGTTATTTTGACTGTATTTAATGTTGACTTCAATATTAAAATTTTAATCAATGTGAACATTTTAAAATAAATTGAATTTTTGTGTTTTTTCTAGCCGATAACAGAGTGGACATCTGCCAATGTGGTTGAGTGGATGGCCGCTCTCAACCTATACCGCTACGCGGATGTATTCAAATCCAAAGACATCAAAGGATCAGATCTTCTGAATTTGGACCGTGACAAACTGATGGTGAGTCAATCTAAATATCAAATTCTAGTTTGAAAATTCAAAATTTCATGAATTATTCCAAAAAAATCAGTTCTCTCTGCGAGAGAATAATGTGATGGCGTTTTCTGTGCCTCAAAGTGGATTTCGATTCAAGTAAAAACTGATGTTATTTGGTTTTTGTAGGCTTCCTAAGAAGTTTATCTCTTCTTCTCTCTCAAATTCTTTCCAAATTCATAGTAATGCATATATTATAATAGATGATGTAAATTTAATATCCAGTGCATACTATGTCCAATCATTGGTTCATCGTCCTAATATATTATCGTGTGAAATTTAGAATTGTGAACCAAATTTCTACACTTTTGACAAAAATACATTCATATAAGAGCCAGAAAAACGCATTGGACCCTCATGTATAGGTAAATTCCGGACACTCGGGTAAATTCCGGTTATTATAAAACTCAAAATACCTCCCTCAGTCCAACTGATTTAGGAGTGTCAGTCAAACTGATACTCTGGTTGAACTGATTCATTAAATTGAAACTTAATTGACAGGGTCGTTCTTGAAAATCTGAGAAAGCTTATAAAAGCCTCGAAAAATGAATAAAAACTTGGGCTATGGTTGTAAATTGAGTACTATGAAATTTCTGTGCATTCTCTATAGACTAACTGAACCTGAGTACTAAATTCTCTCAAAATATCTAGGAAAGGCCAAATCTCATGAAAAAATGCACACATGTTTGCAAGGAAATCGCTTGATTTAGGGCATATGCTTTTTAATTCGAAAAGTATTGAAAACTGTTCACGCGTCTAGAGAACCAACTGAATGTGACCATCAAATTTCAATATAAGTATTTGGTTCGGTAAATTTTTAGATTCAATGATGAATGAGTGAATCACTCTATTTGCGTTTATTTAATAATATTGCAATAATTCTAGGAACATGGTTTAATATATCAAAATGAGTTCACTTGTATCCTTATTTTTTTTAATTTAATCTCGATGACAACATGACTTTATCACTTCTAATAATATGTCAACTTATCTGAAGATAAAAATGTCTAGACAACAGACTGAACGTGAACAATCACAATAACACGTCTTATGTTTTGCAAGCAATGTCACATCTAATAACAGGAAATGCAAAGCTGTTTTTCGTTTTATTGATTTTTGTTTCAATTTTAACAAATATGACAGAGTAGCAGGCTCACTTCGTTCTCCTTGAAAGTCTAGACAATAACGCCGAGGAAAGGAAAATTTTATTTCTAATTAAATAGCTGATAACACCAGCCGTTTTGCTTGCCTTATCATCTAACAAATGTGAACTTTTCGTGGAAGTATTTTATATAATTGCGCTCCTTCTGGCTATGGCACCTCATCATTATTTATGAAATAACAAGAGTTATAGTTTTTCTTGATTTGAACAAAATGTTGGTACCTTTCAAGTTTCAATGTTTTTAAATTGTGAAAACTTACAATTATTGAATCGATTGGTGGTTAGCAGCCACAGTTAGGAGCCACAAAGTGTCCTTTTGTTCCTTCAGCAGGTTATGGCAATCATTATATATTATGCATGAAATATAACATTTAGATTTTCTAAAAATCTGTCATTAAGTCATTTTTATAAGTCTGATTATAGAAGTATTCATACAATTTGTTACTGAATACGATTGTTTTAAATGCTACATGTTTTTCCTGTTCCATTTCTACCATATGTAGCAGTAGTTCGATCTCAATAGCAAACAATTCATTTGGTATGATAACAATTCCCAGTAACTATTTCGAGAAGAAAATCCAACCTTAGTGACTCAGTGAGCTTTTCATTGCGTAAACTCAAGCAGATAAAAAATTGATCCCATACGATTCCATTGTATTTTTGATCGGTAGTATTTTATCATTTCGTCTTTTATTCTACGAAAATGCAGATTTTCTACTCCAACTCACTGCATGAATTTGTCGAGTGTCACTCCCCACGATTTTTATCTTCAAAAACCGAACAAAAAGAAGCGAGTGCGTCACTAGCGAAACGTTTTTACTATTGAAATCGCTTTTCAAATTTATACGTTGACAAATCGAAATGAAGCAAAGATGGCGTTGGAAATTTCGCCTATGTCTTATGTACCAACACGATATCGTTCATCTTGTCAGCACATATTATCGATCAAACTGTCTCTGTGATATTGCTGCAGGCTGCAGATATCTTTCTTGTCTCGTTTTCCTCCATGTGTGACCATGTATTGTCGATGGATGAAATCACTGTAAATATTATACAGCCGGCAGAGATATACAACGTGCAAATATATTGAGGTATTCAGAGTGCAAATAAAATAGAAATAGAAGTTGAGACGGAGGATTAGTGACGGATTGCGACTGAAGCTGAAACGCATATTGCTTGCTACTTGCTACTTGCTACCTTCTGTCGTGGGTTGAGTGACCGCCACTACTGGCAAGCTTTGCTCATTTTCCTTCAGTTCAACTTTAGTATGCCTCATCATTTTGGCTTCTCAACCTCTCAGCTGCATTTTGTATTGCAATTTCCAATTTTAGTTCTTCTACTATTAATAAACACTCAAACCTGTTCACAGCAATGAAAAAACTACAGTAAAAAAGTGAATTTTGATTTAATTACTGATCGCAGTGAATAATTTTTCAAGGTGATGGAAATTTCCATATTTTTGTTATTGGATTACCGAATTGGATCGGATGAACTGTTACCTTATTCTTAAGAATTGCATATTATTTAGAATTAATACTACTGTACAGGTTATTCTATATTCGAATATTTTTAAATGTTGCAGTTTGGAAACAGGGTAATTTAATTTCTCGTTTCATTAATTCATTGATAAAAGTATCCTATTAGCTATTTTGTCAAGTTTCTCTTATCATGCATATAGAAACAATACAACTATAGAGATGCTTTGAGATTGAATGTATTTTTCGAAACTTGAAAATTAAATGAGTTAAAATCACGAACTTCAATTTTTTATTGTAGTTTTCAATATCTTAGTACTCGATAAGAGTTGGAATGTTCTCTGCATCATCATATCAATGTATGATTTCTGGATTTTTAAATCAATAATAATTAAAAAATGTGGTGGAAACTCTTTAATAACGATAGACTTAATAGTCTAGATAGTCTTGAGACTAGTGAGCATACTATCATACTCTGACCTAGATAGTTTTCATTAGAGTAATAATTACTAATTATTATTAATAATAGTATTTCTGATAAGGTTATGTTATCTCAATTTCATCTTACATAACAGCTATGGATGCCAGATATGCCTAAAGTTATAAATAAAAATATAAATCTGAGTACCCTTTTTAAAATTTCATTTAATCACGACATGTTTCGGCTGCATAATGTCATTATCAAGTCGGCAATATAGCCGAAACATGTCTTCATTAAAGCTATATAGCCGAAACATGTGATTGAATAATTTTAAAAAGGGTACTCAGATTCATATTTTTATTTTTATTCAAAAGTGGCCCTAAAAGAAGACATTGCCTAAAGCTTTATACCATTTGTCAATACTGGTTCTGGTAACTGTTTTTACAGGATTTCTTTGTTTGGGATTAAAAGGGTTGAATTTCTTCGAAAACAGTCGGAAAATTCTCTTTTATTTGAATACAAGCTCTTGCCCCTGACATGGACGTTCCAATGCAAATTTAATTTCAAGTGATGTACTAGACATCATTAGTATATGCTTGGTACTATTTGATTGTCAATAATTGTTATTGGTATGGGCTTCATATTGTTTAAATTAATTTAATCTACCATGTCTTCGCAAAATGTGACGAATATGAAAACATTTTACTAGTTTTCATAAAACAATTTGAGATACTATTTTCGGTTGTTACATCATTATCAATATCTCTAATAAACTCAGAACTGAGCTACACAGTATAATAGTGTGTGTAAAGCCCGACAATTATTCATTAACTGTTGACCAATGAAGGTCTACTGTCATTGGCCTAGACTAGCCACGCCCAAGTATTCCAAATATGGCCATGCGGTTCGCATGAGAGATTGATAATGGTGTAACAACCGAAAATAGTATCTCAAATTGTTTTAATGAAACACTGGTTTGAGAATATCAAGTAGTTTTCATTCAATTTCCTATTATTATAGTTATCTCAAAAAATGTTCATAGTTCTTGAATAGGTCCAACTTCTCCCTTTTCTCATAGAGAAATCTTTGAAATTTGCTCATAATTTCTACCATGCCCTTCGGATATTTATATATATATATATATATATATATTATATATATATATTGCAGATAAGTTACTCAGCTAAACGAAGAAATATACTCACTGGATGCATAGAATACTTAATTTCAAAACTTACTTATCATGTATATTATTGATTAAAACAGGCGTCTTGATCAACCAAAAAATCATGATGCCCAAATTGTTTGAATGTATCAAAACTTTTGAAAATTTTAAAATGCATTCTATTCTAGATCAACAATAGCTGTATCTTTTGTTCCGAGTTGTTCCCTGTTCACATGCGAAAACGTTGTAAATTTCCAATCAAACGTTGGTGGAGTGTTTGTGATCAAATTGACATGGCTTCTTTCTACGCCCGCCATTGGTAGTTCAGATGTCAGTAGGCATATTAGTATTCCGTCTCTATAGAGACGTATCGTGAATTGAATCTTAAAGCATTGGGTGATTGGAATGTCAAGTGGGTCTACTGTTTTAGACGGCTAATGAATTACAAGCATTGATTCAAAAGCTGAAGAGTTTTAAAATGTGCGTTTAGCAGTTTTGGACGAATCCAAATGATCGGACTCGCATTAAAGTATTCGATTATAAAAACCATCGCTGGTAACATTTTCTAAATGAGGACTGTTATGGGGAAGGGAGGGGTCAAGCCCCTACGCCCTACTCCTCAGATGACAGAATTAGGTCAGGGTAACCAAAATTATTCCTAGTGTTAAGTGAAACTGATCACACCATGTTTCTATGTTTGTCCTCACTTCAACCAAACTTAGTTCCTGTTTGACTTCTAATAAGTTTCCTGTCACATGTTTCGTCACATCTCCATGTATCCTCATTAAATTATCACCCTATAAACAAAACAAACCTCTTCATTGAATTTTAATTATAAAATGCAACAGATAAATTGCACTGAATTGAAATGTGAAAATATAAATCGAATGTGGGCCAGTATATCAATATTGAAACTTATGATCCGTTATCATTGAAGAATTAGTATACATGGAATAACATTGAACATGGTAAATTTAATCATACATTATAGTATCACATTTCAAAAAAATTAAATGTACTCCAATGCTATGCTGAAAATTGGATAATTTCAATTTTATTGATTCTTGGGTTAATAACTGGTAAATCATTATTGAGTTCTCAAATCAGAATGTATCAAAGTACATATTTTTAAAATTCTATTTGAAATCCTTCCACTATATCTTGAGTTTTATATATTTTCAAATTGATGCTGTTCAACTTGAATGCTTAGAACAGATTTGTCTCAAGAAATAATGTAATTAATCATTTATTTTACAGCCGTGATCACTGAAATTCAATAATTGAATTTTACATAACTTGAGGGTCATTATACCTGGTTCATGAAGTGGCAGTATTCTTGTTTAATATTCTGCATACTACTATAAATTATTAACGTATACTATTTCATTGCTCAGTTCTTGAATTCATAGTGCGTGTCTCAGAATCAATGTGTATAAAATTGATTTTTTTGTTTGTTTTTAAACCATAGTTATCTTATCATTTCACTAAAATCACGGTGTTTTGCTATAACTTTACTGATCCATATGAAGTGTATTTCCTGGAATTAGTTGCGCGACACTTGCCCTCATTTAAAACAACAGATGCGAAACAAGTTGGCCACCCCTCATGTATACTATCTAATTTTTACTTTAATTAAATGCTTCATGTTTTCATCACATTCTCAAACTGAGCAGATATGTTCCTACAGATTATGTTCTATCTTATCCTATTTTTACCCTTATTTTGGTAGAGAGTTAGTGGGGAGGATATTTTTAATATTCTTTCCGAAGAATGGACATTGATATGTCCAAAGCTCCGCCAATTTATGTAGATGCATAACAATATGATTATTATCTATAGTTATTATATTACAAACTGCTTTTTCATATCATATACAGTTCAATAATTATTTTCTTAGTCTATATTATGTAAATTCATCTATAATTTTGCTGTATTGTAAGCTATTGTATATAAGTGTATAAGCCAGTATATATTGTAATCTACATAAATAAAGTACTCAATCAATCAATCAATCAATCAATCCTAAAAGAACATATTGAAATAATCCTATCAGTCCACAAACTAAATTTTATGTTCGACTAGATTTGTTTTGTTTCTTCTGCAATTTTCTTATTTCTCTTTAATAAGATAAAATATTATCATTCATAATAGCATCTAGAGTGTAAAGTAATTTTTGTTAATAAGTTTGAAGTAAATTTCTGTAGTTGCTTAATCAATGTAAAATTATTTTAATAGTAAATTTCTGTAGTTGATGAACTCAGTTTGTTTTGTTTTTCTGCACTTGATTATTTGATTTAATTTATTATTTTATTTTTTGCAGAACATGGGCATCAAAGATGAGTTTCATCTGAAAGCCATTCTGGTGTGCATTGACGAGTTATGCCGCAAAGGAAGTGACATGCAGAATGAGTCTAGCATGGAAAACAGCGCAGCCGCATCTGATCATTACCTCAGAAAGCATAGTTTCTCGACTCTGGAACGCTGTGACAAGTGCCACAAATACCTGAGAGGTTTATCACATCAGGGTTACATCTGTCAAGGTGAATTAATTATTGTTTCTCCGTTTCTCGCTTGCTCGTTATCTGTTGGAATGTCTGAGCTTAGTGCTTGATCAGCAATATAATGTGCATTCTCCTGTGAAGCTCAGTCTGGGTTTTCAGACCTGAGTTGGTGTCGCTGAAACCACACAACCATAGTATTATTGGTCTAGTGAACTCAAATATTTTATACTTGAAGTTGAGGTTGTTTCATGATAAATTTAATTTCAACTATGATTCCATGTATTTCATGAAATAATATAAACCACAATAATAAACAATACTAATGCTCATTTAATAATTAACAATAAACCATAATAATTCACTCATGTTTAATAATTTAAGATTAAATCTCTTATTGTGAGCTGTAAGAACTCCTGTACCGCCAAAAACAAATGAAACTAACAGTTTGGTTGGAAATTTATTCTCGTTTCCAAGTGTAAGTTCACATTTTTATAACTGCATAAATTATCACTGTTGCATTTCAGTTTTTAAAACAGTCAGCTAACTAAAAACTGTAGTGTTTTTGCTGTACTTCCTACTGCATCTAGAGTGTAAAGTAATTTTTGTTAATAAGTTTGAAGTAAATTTCTGTAGTTGCTTAATCAATGTAAAATGACATCAAAACCTAATATAATAAAACAAACAAGCCTTAGCTCCATTAAGGAGAATGAATCCATTTCGAAAAAAGTATTTAGCAAGCAATTGAATTATTTTGAATTATGCAATCCACGCTTTGTAGACAGACATTTATTTTATGTATCATATGATATTCCCATTTGTATTCATATCATACAAATATGGTTACAATAAGGAAAGATACAATAGGCATTGATCCAAAATCAGTATCCCAATATTTATAAAATGGTCAAATTTTTTTTATGATTATATCGCTAAATATTCCTCCTTGTAAATAATTGTATATCTTCTCACTAAATTACTATATAAACTGAATAATAGTAATGGTAAAATGGTATAGTAATAAAATAATAATAAAACTGTAAAATGGTAATAGTACTAGTAATAGTAAAATGGTATACTGGAAAAATGGTTCCCACCATTGTTGCTACCATTAACTTCGCTGGCCCTAACTTCGCTCTCTACGAAAATAAAGGCAGTCATTCAATTCAATTCAATTCAATTAATGGCAAAATGGCATAATATATTCATTTAAAGTCTTGATCGGTTTATTATCCTAAAATAGTATTATTATTATTATTATTCATTAACTGTATCATGAAGTATTTTTTATGTAGAAGTATTCATTGTTATTGTGAAATATTTGATTATATATTATTATAGCGTGGAATATTCGTTTATTTTTGTCAGATTGCGGACTAGTGGCTCACCGCACTTGCTCGGCAACTGGACTGCCATCTTGCTTGCCTCCTGGCATTGGAGCTGAGCGCCATGCTAGAAGCCCATTCTGTTCCGGTAAGCCACTAACCTTCATTTCAATTCCAATGTTTTGATTCTACAATTTTTTCCATATCTCTTGTTTTGTGCTGAGTAGACTACCGCAGGAAATACATTTCCCACCTGCTGTATCGTATTCTGAAAAAAATATGAAATAAATGAAAGTGTGAAAGAATTTGCTGTGGTTCTGGGGGCGATACAAAAATTGCACATTTGACAAGGTATTCATTTGAACATTGTTGAGAAGGCGAATCTGCCTCTTTGACGTGCCAATAGTATGCAGATTGTATAGTAGAAGTTTTGATGTCTGCTGATAAATAATAGTAATGGTAAAATGGTATAGTAATAAAATAATAGTAAAACTGTAAAATGGTAATAGTACTAGTAATAGTAAAATGGTATACTGGAAAAATGGTTCCCACCATTGTTGCTACCATTAATGGTAAAATGGCATAAATTGTTGCTACCATTTTAATTGGGAATGTTATTTTTTGTCATGCTGTATAAATTATTTACTTTTAATGAATTAAAGAGAAATAATGTATTTGATTTGGAGGTTGAGTGGTAGAAAAGACTGTAGACCTAACTCCAGCTTATAAACAATCATTCCAATTCATTCATTTGTTGTAAATGAAACATGAATTGAAATCAAATCAAATTTTTATCATTGTCATAAACATTGATTACATCGACAAAAGTTATTTGAACATGATATTATTCATATATGAAAATATACATAAATTTAGATAAATTCACATGAATTGAAACTCACCATAGTCAATATTGCTTAGATGAAACAAATGAGAATGTAAATTTGTGTAAAAAATATCGAGGTTATTATACTGTTCGCAAACAAGTGTCCACATGAATGGTAGTTCACATCACTTATTTGTAACTCTGAAAAACCCATTCAAAGACCAACGTGATATGTATAGTTTCAATAGATATTCTGAATAACTTTACATTCAGCTCAATATGCTAGATGAATTTGAAATGTGTGGCAATAGTGAGTTGTCCAGTATACAACATTTCATTGGTGGTAGTAGTAGTCATTGATTGATTGTATCAGTGCTGCTGAAATAATTGAAATTCAATTTTAATATAATTGATGTTATTGTGTTTAGTATTTGGCCTGGGTCTGTGCGGCCAATTCAACACCAAAGATCAGCCGGCTCCCTACCTTGTGATCCGCTGTGCTGAAGAAATCGAGGCCAGAGCCAAGTCACTTCCCAGTCTCGACCTCTACAAGATGTATCGCTCATCACCACCCCCCGATAAAGTTGATGAACTCCGCACCAAATTCAACGAGGCTGAAGGTAATTAATATATTGAAAAATATGTATGGAATATATTTAATATATAGAAAATTTGTTTCAAAACAAGAATTTATTCACAAATACTGGTCTATAACTTGAGAGAATGTCCGAAAGTATGATGAAGGCAAATTTAATGAGCCTCTTTCTTTCGCTTTTAAATGATTATTTTAAAACGTTCTATTAATTTATTTAGAAGACAAAAATAGGTAGAATGGTGTAAGTGATAAAATGTTACGTGTAACAATTGTGGTATTCTTCAGGTTCCAATAATAATCGACAAAAGGATTTTCCATCGGCAAAGAAAATGGGAGAATCTAAAGAAGTTATAATGAAGAGAATTTAACGAGTAGCAATGCCTGTATTATACTCCACATCATTCTCTTAAAAATGATAATTGACAAAAGCTGTTCTCAAAAACAATGAAATTGATTTCAATTACAATTAGCCTACAAAATAAAGTTTTAATTCCTAAATCCTAACAGGATTTTTTTTATTTGAAAAAATAATTCAATAATAAAATGTGCAATTCGTTAATAATGGTGATTATAATTAAGTGCGATTTGTATTAATGCTATTTGCTATGATTTGAGAAATGATCGACTTATTATAATCGGATTATTCGGATTATTTGAATGCTGTATTTTTAAACTATTGTGAAATTTTTTTCCATAGATATTACTGCGTTAGATCTGTCAGCATACGAGCCTAACTGCATCACCAACATCCTCAACAAATATCTCAGAGAACTTCCTGATCCTGTCATTCCTGTGCAGTGGTATGACAGATTCCTAGAGGCTTCAAGTGAGTAAATTGTCACAATTTCCGTTAATAATATTTTGTACGATTACATTGTCATCACTTTTTCAATTAAAGCTAGATAACTATTTTCTGCATGGAATATAGTGGTATAAACTTCTTCAATAGATTAACTTCTAATAATTTTAAATCTTTTCATTCAATCTGAATATATATAACAATATGTATTTAGTAATGTATGTAGTATGTATTTTAGTAATATGTATTTACATCAATCACCATTAGTTTATATCACAACATACAAAATTTAGTTTTATCATTTAATATTGATATACAGTAGAGCAGCGATTCCATGATGCATCCTGACTGTGTCCAGATAACTGATAATCCGGATAATCGATTTCAACTCGATTTTACCCGAGCTCTTGAGTGTAGACGTAATTAAACTTCAAATTCTGGCCTATAGTACATACTTGGTAGTATGTGTCGTATGTAATATCACTTGTACATAATATATCTTGATACACTTATCTTTCATTCACATTCTAGTCAAAATAGACAACACTTGTGTTATTTAATAAGGTACAGTAACTCCAATCTTTTATTGAATATAAATAAAATATTATACTCCACCTTGATTGCGGCGGACCAATTAGCCGCTTGAAATACAAAATAGGTTAAGTTTTTAGGGATTTCAATTTTTTTATATCAGCCGTCGGACGTCCGGATAATCGGTGCTCTACTGTACATAATATGGATATTACCTCCATCAATACCCAGAATCCCATTGTCTGTATTTCACTTGTGTAATATTAATGCCTTCTACAGGAGTTTGCAATGATGATGAGCAGTGCAGTGTGTGCCTGATGCAACTAGTCCAAGAACTGCCTGAACAGCACAAATCAACTCTCACCTACCTGATGGCTCATCTTTGCCGCATTTGTCAGATGCAGTACAGTCGCGGAATCAAGGAAGCGCCCACAATCCTCATTCAAGTTCTCTGCCATATTTTCTTGCGGCCTCCTTGGGAAAGAATCATGTGAGTGATTTTGAATTATTTGATCATTTTTATAAATAGTGATTTGTTAGAGATGATGGTCACATATTCGCCCTATCTTTTCACTATAACTTGACTTTATCATTCAATCATTTTTATAAATGTTATTTCGTTGGTGATGGGCACATGTTCAACTGATATTATCATTGAAACTTAGCTCATCATCGACCTCCTCTATAGATTATATGTTTCGTCAATTAACTCAATGGCAAACATTAAATTAATTTCAAGTTACAATGCTATAGTCCGTTCAAACCTTGCAGTACAAGGCCTTATGGCTTGAGTTATTTCTTGAAAGAATACGATTTCTTACGATATTATAGTTGTTATGCTAATCCTATCACAATGACCTACGCTCTCTTTTCCGCTCTTTCTCTCTTACAATTAACTCACAGGATTTCTGGATTTGAAATCTGGCAGCACTGTACCCCATAAGAGCAATGCAGTAATCTAATGTTTTCACAAACTATAGAGTAGTAATTTCACAGTCTATGAACTCTTGATGTATTGGAGAAGGCTTGAATGGGACTTTCTTAACCAATTATTGATTACTGGCTAGAGCGTTTTATATGCAAATGTCTTATTCCTAGTGGAAGTTGATTAAATATTGCTTACCTTTGATGCATATGTCTTAGGTGTCTTGAATAATCTTACATAAGTGGATTGGTATGGTAGGAACAGACAGGCTATCTACAGATGTAATTGGAAATAATTGGAGGTTCTTAATTTGTATCAATACAGCAAAAATAAAGTCGAGACAACATTAAGGGGTTTTCAGGCGTTTTCAGACGAGGAGGCAGGACATGAAGCTCTCCGATTGGCTAATTAGGTTGGCTTTCGGGAATCAGCTGAAAATCATCCAAACTGAGAGCTTCCTGCCTTGTCGACTCATCTAAAAACGCCTAATGTGGTCTCGCCCTTATGTATTTAGCATTCGATCATGTATATTATTTAGTTTTTTTTCTGATTGGTTTCTACGGTTTTACAGATTTGACGCCTAGTGAGATTCAACTCCCCCGAATACAGAATAATATTGAAAATATTGAATAAAACAAATTTCTATCTACTGCAAACAACTGTGAAGGACCTAGAAATTTGTAACTTGCCGATCTTGTTCCAAGAAAATTCACTTATTACTATAATGAGGTCCACGTTTTAATGTTAGTATTTGATTAACATTGGTATTGCTATCCTTGTCTATTATTCTCTTGCTCCTTAATGTTACCAGATCGTTTTTCAACAATGTAGAAATATATCTAATTAACAAAATATTTAATCTCAATTATGAAAATTTATTTTTAAATCATTGAAAAATATATGTTCTTTTCAAATAAAATATAATTTATTATTTTTAACAAGAATGAACAGGTTATATTACATCAAATATACCGGTATCAGTTATCTTCTGTATAAGGCAGTGGCAAGCCAGATTATTGAGTTTCAATAATTTCAGTAGCCCTATATTGAGAAAGTGAATGATCACTTTGTTTGAAAAAAGTAATAAATCACAAAAGTGGCAAGGCAGGGAATCGGCAACGTTGTTCTCCTATCTTTTTCCACTGCCATTATAACATAGACCTCACTATAGATACTGTTAAGCTTCTCGACATCAACATTTAATATTTTTACAGTATTTTATTAACCTTACAACGGCCCCATGACCAGATTTTTCTTTGACTACCTATGTATTTGTGTGCGTCTATATGTGCTATACGCTAATTAATAATAATAATACTGTTAAGTTATTGAAAATTAACTTAACTCATATACTTAGATACTCACCACTTATTTGAACTAAATAATGGTCTATAATGATGAATGTTTTGTGTTGCAGCCAAGTGGTGTACAACACCGAATCACACATCAGAATCATGGAGTTGCTGCTGCTTCATGGCGACTGGGGCGAGAAGTTACCCGAATTTGCATCCGCACCTGCGCTGCCCCCTCGAAAGTTGTCGCGTCTCGCTCCGGCCTGCGCCATTCAGATGCTCACTGAAATGGACCCCCCTGCACCCGACGAGATGCACAGCAACAAACTGAGCGATGCCGAGTGGTACTGGGGCGATATCACTCGGTACGTTTAATATTTATGTATTTGATTGTTTTGGAGGAGTATAATAATGTATTTCCACTACCTGATTGCAAAGATACATTTCTAAGATAGTAAATCATTCCGTGAAGTACCTATTTAAACAGTCTATGCTGAAAGAAATTGGAAGTTGAGTCATTGAGTTTTACGGCATCAAGTTTACGTTAATGTGAAATTTTCAGTTCAATATTATCAACATTTTATATTTGTTTGCTTTTTAAATGTGATTATGTGTTTGGAAATAAGTTTTCTGGATTTTAAACTTTATAAAATGAAAACTCAGGAAGTCAAAGTGCAATGTTTTAGTGAGAAAACATGAAGAACCCAATACATAACCTATAAACTTGATTGTTAATAGGAAATGACATTGGCTAATGCGGCAAGACAAAGCATCCAAAAGGATCTCTCTGCCGATAAAAGCCATAAGAAAAAATAAATTAATAAGTTTCCGTTGCACTCAAGTACACCGTTGCACATCATAGTTTGATTAAAATCTCAATTCAATTAAAATCAACTTCCGACTTTGAAGGATATGCTGAGTAGAGAGATGGAACCTGTTCAGTCAATTGTTATGAACAGTCTTAGAGACAAACGCTGTTTCCAAGTTTTACTCTCGGTAGATGTAGTGCTTTCATAGAGGAAACTAGGTTCGCGTATCATGAGGTGTTGATCACTCACTAAAGACTACAGAATGCCTTCCGCTCTAGCACGGCAACATCGCCGCCTCTTTATCCCTGCTTTTCTCTGCTCTGCATATCTCTCCAAGTCGGAAGGTTCAACTATAGTTCGGGATTAGGGAGAAGTTAGTTGAAGGGTAAAGCCTAGTTTTGTAAGTAAAATAAGTAAAAAAAATTTAAGCTTGGGTTAACTTGACTAGTTTGTTTCAACAGTGAATGTTATAGGCTTACTGTTCTACATAATTTAATTAAATCTTGACATTGAATAATTAGATCATATTTTTTTTATTTATTTATTTTTTTTTTTTTTTTTTGATTAGAGCCCGGCAACTGTCTGAAAATTTCATCATTCAGTATCTTTAATATCTTTCTGAAATAACGAAAGAACTCACAAGGTATTTCACTGTTTCAGACACTTTCTTTAAATAATTTTCTTGCAGACATTAAAGTGTTCAGTGGGTTTTTTCTGGAGTTGATAAAATTGACAACAAAGTGGATTAATTTGTTGGAGATTTTCACTTTCAAATTTAATTTTTTTCATGTATTAATATTTGAAATTTTTTAAACAAGTTTCAGCTCCAGTCGCATTGTTAGAATTATATTTTTATCATTCGAGCTATTTAGCAATGTTAGTTAACATGCATCCATTATATTGCTTTTGTACAGTGATGAAGTGAATGAAAAGTTGATGGATACTCCAGACGGTACTTTCCTCGTACGAAACGCATCAACCAAATCTGGGGAATACACTCTCACCCTGCGCAAAGGTGGCTCAAACAAATTGATCAAAATTTCTCATCGCAGTGGCAAGTACGGATTTTCTGAGCCATTCAAGTTCAACACAGTTGTTGAACTAGTCAATTTCTATCGGAATGTATCGCTGGCGCAATACAACGCCACGCTTGACATCAAGCTGCTGTATCCTGTGTCACGTTTTCAACAGGTGAGTTAGATTATTATGAATTTGATGACTTTACTTTAACTACTGTTTTACAGCACTGCTTTAATGAGGAACCTAACATTATTATAGGCCATGAGTTATAGCATGAGCCGCAACCCCTCAAACGGTGGAGAGTAGCTGGCGTGGTAGTGATGTAGGGATGAGAATTTCTCTCTCAAGCATCTCCCCCTCTTACTCTGCATTCATAAAGCCAGTGTACAGATTCTTGGAAGTGAGGATACCGGCTGCCGAGAACAAAATGACCAAACTTTTACCCCCACCTTAATAAATAATCAGAGTAGAGTCCCATGCGGTGGAGTCTAAGGTTCATGATATATCTCACCGCCTCTACTGACATATTTTCCGATGGAAACGAATAGTCAATATTTTCCCATTGATGAGTTGAAAATAAATTACAATAATTTTATTATATCAAACTATATTATGCATTGTATCTCATCATGCTTGTAGTCACCCTTGTGCTTTCTAATTTATTTTTCGAAAAAAACATAAAAACTAAAACTTTTCACAAAATGAGAAAAACTGCAGTAATGTCAAAACTTTTGTAATTCATCCAACTTTTACATTTTTATCAACAACGTATGAATAATTTTATATTTTTAGGAGGAAGAAATTGCCAGCTCCAGTGACATCGAAAAGGTTGCTACAAAACTGTTGGAGATACATGATACCTATGTGGCCAAAACCAAGCAGTATGATGAGTACTCCGAAGAATTCGAGAACATCAACAAAGAGATCAATTTGAAGCGTCAAGCTCTGGATGCGTTCATTGAAACCGTCATCATGTTCGAAGATCAAATCAAACTGCAGGAGCGCTTCCAGAAGGAAGCTCAACCTCATGAGGTTAAAAGGTTAGTGGTGATTCAATCAAGCTCCAAGCTTTAGAACGTTCTTGAATTTTATTTCTGAACTTGATCCAATTTATTTTGTCAATACTTGGACAATTCCGGTGAAATAATTTTCGCTGATTCTTGAAAGGGAACCAACTATTTAATTTTAATTGTGATATTTGTTTTTAATTTTCTGATGATCATGCACATATAACCTCTAAACCTCTAGGCTTGTCTGTGGGTAATGAAGAGGATGGGATAAGATGAGTTGACCTCCAACTGGAGATGGATTCCGGAAAGCTATGTTCTTTAAACTTATTAATTATTTCTACAGTTCAAACCAATATATTGCGAAACTTCACCATGTAGGGGTGAAAATGAAAAAATCACATTCCACGCCTGTATATTCATTATTTTATCCATTCCAGCCTTATTCCACGTCAGTCTATTCATTTCTACCTTCATAAATTATTTCTATCGATGTCGGCTCCTCAAGTAGTGATAACCCATCCAACAAAGGTAGCAAGTGCCTTATTTGAGCAACAAAGAAGCCAAACGCTTCCTCATAAATTATTAGTAGTATAAATATAATAAAATAGAAACAAAAACCAACTCGAGTTTAGTTAGTTGTGTTGAGTAAAGAATATTACATGGAAAATATAATAATTATTATTGAACAAAAATCCAAATCAATTATTGCTATCAACTACCCCGAAGACTGGTATTGCAAATAATAATATTAACAACAGGCAGAATGGGGTGATATTTCCATTGTTGTCTTCCTCTTGATTTTTAAATATATTTTCTTACTGTTCCCCTACATTAACTTTCCTGAATCTAACCCTGATATCGTTTCTTTTAATCTTATCAGTTATGCTGAATCATTGTAGATATTTAATAAAGTGCGAAATAGAAAGTTCTTTTGTTTTTCCCTATTCATTGTAGTGTTGTGCTATCAAATATTTCATTAAGGCTCGTACTGAATTTAGCCTGTGAGCCTTCCTATGTTTGTATCAAATGAATAAATAAACAGCTAGTAGGAATTACGATGAGAGCCTCTATCCGAGTTAGGATTATTATTTTGATCAATTTGGATTTTCATTTTATTGATAATTATTGTATTTTCTCATTAACATTTGAATAGGTTTAATATCTGTAAAGAATTCAACGTGGAAAATGTAAATTCATGGTCTCGTTGCGTTTTCAGTCTGATGGAGAACTCTGAGATCCTGAAATTGCGCCTGAAATCAATGAACGAAAGCAGAAAAACGTTGGAAGACAGCTTGAATCAGCAGGTGGCGTTCAGTCGTGCCATTGAACGGGAGATGCAAGCTCTGAAACCAGAGGTGATTCAGTTGTTCCGCCAGAAGGAGAAGCATGTGGCCTGGTTGGTGTCTCGCGGTGTCAAGCAGAACCGACTCATGCAGTTGCTCCAGTCCGGCGGCGGTGTAAGGGCTCTGGTGCTGGGGGTAGAGGACTTGCCTCATCAGGATGAACTCACTTGGCTCCTCAACGAGTGTTCCCGCACTGATGCTGAGCAGTACCTGGCTGGTAAAAAAGATGGAACGTTCCTTGTTCGTCCCAGCAGTTCGGGCCAATATGCTCTGTCTATTGCGTGAGTAAATCTCCTCTCCTTCAATCTTTGATTTGCCCAGTCACTTTACCTGTGACTGGAAAATTTAATAAAATTTGAATTTTGGTACACATGTATTTTTTAATATTTTCTGATTTTTATGGTAAAAAAACTTTGTTCTTGTATATGGAATATTAGGTTTTCTATGATTTTTAGAAAATATATCAACAAGAACTTTGGTGCTCCTACCAAAAACTTTGAGTGGTGTTTACTACAAACGTAATTTTCTTACAAATAACCAACTTTTTAAAAAAAACGTATTATCAAGTTATAGATATTGTTACAATTTTTGCAGCACATTCATATTATACTTATGCAGCTCCTTTAATGAAATGAACTAAATACCTCAGATAGTTTTTGGAATAAAAACTGGGAAAAACTAGAATCAAAATAAATTGGCTCACTTAACTAAGAAATTTCCTATTTCAGGAAATAATTGATATACAGTATATAATTATGACAATAATTTCACTACCAAGGATCAGTTACGTAGTTATGGGAATAACTGTAAAATTTGACTGAGTTATACGGAATGGTTTTTGAGATAATGGGTCATGAATAGGTATTTTAATATGTATTTAAATGTCTAATGTAGAGGCTAATTCACACATATCAGCATCAGAGAACGTGTCATGTACAGTGAGAATATTATTCCCATAAGTTCTAATGGCACTATTCATACTAGCTCGGCCAGAACAGTCATGGCAATTATATACTCACTGACCACTGTACCAGTCACTGACTCTGATACTGATATGTGGGAATCCGCCATTACAGTTTTCATTACTCATCTAATTTAGATTTTTTTACAAACCAAATTGAATTCACAATTCACAATACAAAGCACAAGATACATTTACATAGACAACATATCTAAAAACAAATTTGTGAATATTTTCCCCACATAGACGGATCTGTGTGTGGGGAATGAGTAACAGTACAAGAAGTAGCCTATAATAAAATAATAATAAGTATAATATATCTATTTATATATATGAATGATAATAATAATACCAAAAACCATTACTAATAAACTGTAATAATAATACCATTACTGAAGTTGTAAACTGAAATAATGATACTAAATCATATTGTTTCTCGTAGAGAGTTTCACCAACAATAAGAGCTATTAGAATATTGGTTTTTTTATAATTAATGAATATAACTTATCTTCAGGCTAGTGATAAACCTGTCCAAGTCCAGACTGAATAACCTGGTAATAATGTTCGATGTATCCGATGGATTAGAACAAACTTTGAAGATTAAAGCTACTGAAAGCATAATATGATGAGCAAGCACTTTATGCTATATCCAATGGATTAAAATAACTTCAAAGTTCAAAATAACCCTGAAATATTGGTAGGCGACATATTGTTTCATTCTTTTATGTGCACATTATCTACTCATGTGTTCAGTCTCGATAATGTACCCTTGACAGTTCAAAACTTGCTTACAAATGTGAGTGTTTTTTCTACTATGAATTTAATTCTTATCAATTTTATTCATTAGAGAAAAATATATTTATCAACAGTTACAGATTAACTAATTCTTGTGTGAATTGATTTCAGTTTCCAGGGTTCTTGATCGTTTTTATCTGCGCTTTGTTCATAATCCTTGTGTTCCACTTGGCAATCCCTATACCTAATAATTTGTTGTTCATTACCACAAGACACAGATCTTATAACTTCCTCAATGTTTGTTTTCCCTTTCTCAAAATCTCTCTCCAAACCTTAGCACAGACTGAACACCCTATTCTCATGCGTTACCTATCCCCACCATTTTTATGAATTATCCAACTATTGGCTTCCTTAGTGATGGTCTTCCGTTCCTCAAATTGACTGATTTGGTTTTTACCTATCTCAAATGTTGAGCTGTGTACAGATTTACGCGCCACGAAAACACCTTACGCTTTTCATCAGCTGATGCTATGCTTATTATATCTGTATGCTACTTTATACAGATACATAAAATACCTACAGATTTATAAGCTGACGGTGTTTTTGGTGGTGCGTAAGTCTGCACAAAGCTTTACATATCCCTGTAATCTTTATAAGTTATCCAGTCATTGGCTTCCTTCGTCTCCTCAAACCCCACTCTGATTTGGCACTGATTTTGTTATTTATTCATATCAGATTCATCGTTTTATATCCTGATGTCATATCTTCATTGTTGTCGGCGTTCCTCTCCTCTTTCCGAAACCTATCACCTACAATGTGATCTCCTCCGCCTCTTTTGTCAAGTGTTTATGACTTCTTGTTCAGTGTTGTCATGATTTACTTACTGTATGCCACTGTTGTCGAGTGTAAATAATCTGCCCGCTAGTGTTGAACAAAAATTTAAACCTGTTATGGTTTTCACAGATGCAATGGAATTACAAATCACTGCATCATCTACAAAACAAAGCGCGGTTACGGGTTTGCAGAGCCTTACAACATATACGAGTCGCTCAAAGCTCTGGTCATCCATTACGCGCAGAACTCTCTGGAGGAGCACAATGACTCGTTGACCACAAACTTGGCATTTCCGGTGTTCGCACCTCCCAATCCAATCTCAACCTCCACCGACCAAAATGACAACAGCAACAACAACAGCGTCACCGTCCCTCCCCTGCTCGGCTACATCAACCTGGGCAACATCAACAACACTCACTACTAGTGATGGCAACATCAACTACCAGTGATGGCAACATCAATTACTAGTGATGGCAACATCAACAACACTCACTACTAGTGACTAGTGATACAGTCAAACTGAAGCAAATTGAAACATGTTATGGAGTTGGAATTGATGAGTTTGTCAGAGACTTGTTTACTGTGATATTGGTTGCGGAATGATAAAAGATTATTTTCTCGATGGACGTAAGCTTTAAGGTTTCATATGCTCTTGGTCTGTTGTATACGTTTGTTCGTTTACAAGCAGTCGTCACGCATATGTAATGCATATTTTTTGTTTTATTATTTGTAGATGAAATATTTTATAACTTGGGTAAGCGTGGGTGTTTCCTACTACCAAGTTTTTTTTTTGTTTTAAATTTCTGAGAAGAGTTTGAGAAACTTCATTTTTTTAATTTTACGTTAGCCAAAATAATATGGCAAGTGTTATTTCTTATGTATTTTTTCTTTTCTCTATCGATTTGAGAAAAAAATCAGGCGAAAGTAGATGCTTATAAAAGCTTTATTTACAAAACAGAATGAACAGTCTGGTACTGGTGAATATTTAGTTTTAATTAAATTTGCATCTCAAACGCCAATATTGAATATTGGACAGTTGCATTGTGTCTTCATTTACAAGGCAAGTATTGAAGATATCACCTCAAATTACAAATATTTCTAATTCGTCAGGATATTTTATTTGATTGACCTGTTTTCAATCTATACATGTTTTCAATTATTGGAAGTTATTTTTTATTTTTCAACGTAATTTATATGATGAAAATATTCAGAAATGAAGTTTTTTAAACATCTAAATCTATATAATCTATATGTAATAATTCTTGAAATTTGATAAGAAAATGATTGCAGCTGAATATTCACCACCCCTTGTCAATGTGCAGTCAGTGTAGACCTTTTTATAACTTCACTAATCATTGATGTATTAGACAAGTTTCCAATCATCGAAGTATGAAGTTGAAAAATGATTTCGTTGCAGTGTTATAGTGGTACATTTTCTATTGTAGGGAATAGAAAAGATGTTTCTTATTCAGTGTATGATGAAACGAAAAAAATAAATACTGTATGTGTATTATCAATTACTTCTAGATGTCATATTTCTTACTTCAATTTATTTTATATATAATATTATATATAGTTATATAATTGAACATCAATCTATATAATTATATATTTATAATAGTATTATATATATAATATTATATTCATACAATTGCCGTTATTTGGTGTCGATTTTTAATTTTCTATTTTCAGTGTCTGTTGTAAAGTTAATTATTTAAGCATAGAGCACCATATAGTAGGAATCAACGTTTACAATACAAATAGAATAGTTTGAATAATTGTTATTTGACTTTATAAAATATCTGGATCAATTTGTATGTTTCTATTTGAATAGAATCTGCACCTTTTGTACAAGATTTAGGAATGCATGAGTATAATAGTTATTAAAATACTATTTTAATCGGAAAGAAATTGCTTTGCGGTTGGTCTAATTGAGGAACGATATAAATCAGTAATTTAATTAGATGTAATGTTACAACGCTATTCTTGGTAAATGATAAGACCATATAATCCAATCATTGTGTGTCAATGTGATCTCTTCTGTATCATTTTTAATTACATCAATTTGTTACTGAATCCTATCACTCCTATTATGCAAGGAGATGAAAAACAATATTGTACTTTGGCTCAGCATGCAGGTTGTTATGCAGTTCAGGCTTAGACATGAAACCCATCTTAGTTGCCAGGTGTAATCTGGTGATCTCTTTCATTGAACTCAAGGCCAATGCATAATTATCTGCCATTTTGAAATATTGTCAGGTGGACAATAAATTTATGAATCTCGATGTCCATAGATATTGCTACCAGCACTCGCTAATACTGCCTGGTATAGCTAATTATTCCTATATCAGTAACTCCTCTTTTCGAACAAAGATTATATTCATTTCATATATTTATACTCGGATTATTGAGGCTATTTTCACGAGCATTCTGTTTTATATGTTGATTCAGTTACTCAATTTCTTGGTTTGCTTCAATTGGGGTCAAGATTTTACTGAGTGATTGTTTCATTATTGATTTTCTGTTATAATTATTATGTTATTAATGATAGCGTAGTTAGTAGAATAGAAATAATTTTAATTGATTCTGGTCCCTGAGTGAAGAAGTTATTCACTCGATAACGTTTTTGTTACGATTTTTCCAAGTGCCAAACTGGTTTTAATGCTTGATGGGGTGATTGATTTTTATTTTAATTACTATCGTTTTTCTTTGAGTCGTAAGCCCAATGTTTTGATCTTATTGGTGAGTCTATACCAATATTACCCATTTATTACTAAGAATATTTAAATTCCTCCTAATTATATTGCTTTACCATCATTTTTATAATATGTCTCAATTAGAAAGTTGAAGGATGGAAATTATTATTTCCACGAGTTCTTTGATGAATGAATGCTTAACATTTCAAAATTATATTCGATTGGTTAGCCAAACGTATTTTATCAACATGGAACTCGCACCTGAGGTTAAAGTGAATGCGCGTGTGAGAATGGATGTCTTATTTGCAAGTATAGTATGTATATAAATTTATAGAGCTGTTTTTACTGGTCATTTCTAATTATCTGCAGAAAAATGAATGAGAATATTTTTCACGATCTCATTATTTTTTATTATGTGAATGTGATGCGGTGGATCACACGCTAGAGAAAATTGGCTGAGAGTTTTATAAAATTTAAATTTATTGTTACCAAGTCCAAGAGAAGATCTGGTTTGTTAGAGAACGAAATACTTCTACTCTAATTTATAAACCATTTTGTTGTGGTTTTGTTATAACCCATTTTGTTCTCTAGTTTACACTTTTCGAATACGCAGTATCACCGATCTTTGATAATTTCCATTCATTTCAAATTTGAAATGAAAATTGCCAAAAATTAATGAACTTACTCTGCAGGCCGTAATTTGGTTATTTTTTCTGAATCTCCTTTGATTAAATTGAGAATGAATTTTAAATATGCTCAGTTATATTAAAAGATAGTTGAACAAGCAAGAATCAAAGGAATTGGCGAAGACATAATGATTTCATATAATGTGAAAATTTTCTTATTCACAACTTTCGTGATAGTTATAATCAATTTTTTAGCTTGATTCAATTAAAAATAGTAATTTGTGCAACTAGTGCGCAAAGTGACACTTTGCTGCACTGAAAGAAACGTTTACGAAAGAAAGCTGAATGGTTTCTTGAGTTCAGCAAAGGAACTTTAAGCACCTATTTCACATTAAATTTTTCCTGCAGTTACCATTAAATATGAAAAGTGAGTAATTATGGGTAGAATGTCTGGAAATCCATCAAATGTTTGTCTGTATGATTTTGTAATTAATAACAAATTTAATTAATTGTAAAATTGATAATTTAATAAAAAATGTTTTATTTCTAAATAAAAAATTCTTTATATCTTAAAATTTTCAATTTTTTGATTTTCATATTTTAGTATTTTTTTATTTTCAAATTTTAGAATTTTCAAATTTTTGTTTCAAATTTTTTAATTACCAAATTTTTGAAGTTTTAGTTTTCAATATTTAAATCTTAAATTTAAAAATTTTTATTATTTTATTAATTAGTTTTAAATATTGATTTTGTCAAAATTACATGGATAATTTACCATTGAAGTTGAAAATTCTCAGCCAAAAATGGAGACTGTGAATGGATTCGAACCCCCAATCTCATCATCCTTTTCAATATTATATATATCTACTGTGCCACTCTCAGATGATTGAAAGCTTGAAGGGGGTTTATCGTATGTAAGCATTGAGTTGAATACCACAGTCAGTGTTACCAACTTAATTTCGATTTTCCTGCACTGGTCCTCTATATAACCTAATAACTACTCGTATTTTTCATTGCCATGCTGCAAATCTGGATTACGCAAAGTGCGCACTAGTGCGGAAAAGTGATTCTTTGCGGCCTGCAATCAGTACAGAAATGGTCACTTTTCAAGGTATCTGTAGGAAAAATACATGTCAATTATCCAGTATCATATAAAATTATGTGAAAACACGTTTTCAAATTAATTTATGATCAAACTATTTTATAACAACTGTACCATATTGTTATTACAGTTGAACCTCTGTGTAAAGCAGTTGATTGATTATCCTGAGAAACAAATCGTTGTTGAGAGGTACTCGTTGAATAGATATGAAAAACCATTAAATATTATGTGACAAAACTCGTTATGTAGAGGATTTCGTTATTCAGAGGTTCCTTACATAGAGGTTCGTCTGTATTGAAAGATTGGTTCAAGAGTTGTGCTCAAAAAAAAATGTAACAGTTAAATTTATGATCGCATGTTACAATTCAAAATCATTTTTTTATTATTTCAACGGGGACTGATTCATGTGTAAGAAAAGTATGTAAAATATTTCTTTAATATCATGCCGGTTGGCTTTATGAATATTCTTTATTTTAATATTGTCAGTTTTTTGCTTCTTGTTTTGATTATTATATCTATTCTGAAAGAAATGATTGGAATTTTCATTTTAATCAATTATGTTTGTTCATTATAATATAAAATTTAGCCTATAGATGATTTTCAAGACAATTCCTATTGCTTGAAAATGTTGATGGTATAGATTGTGAATGTATAATTAATGTAATGTGTTTTACTCTGCAAGGTATCAAGGATGTTGATGCAAAGCAATATTGCCTTCGAAAGTTGATGCTGTGGGTGAATACACGTCAATGGATCTGGCAACTAAACTCAGGGCCAAGCTAAAGTCAAGACTTGGTTCATATTAGAATAGAGAATTCACTTAATTGGTGTTAGAATTGTCTAGCTTTGCCCCGTGCTCAGTTGTCCATTGATGTGCCTTCGACGCCCATACTGCTTTATTTGCAGCCAGCTTTCTTGATGCCTGACAAATTCGCAAAACTAATTATCATCTTAATCTATTCTGAAGATTTTGTATAAAATATTTATATAAGCGTTGATGTTATTAATAATATATCATGCATTGGTAATTGATAATTAATCGTGAAACACCGATGATTTATGGAATTTGATGTTTTCCAGAAAACGTCTTCAGATTCATTCAAGACTGATCGTCTTTTGTTTCATTTTACTTTTTCAAACAATTTTGTGTATATTTGAAATAAGTATCTTATAGTTGCCCATCTGTTTAGTGAAACAGTCTTCTAAATGAAGCTTTTGATGCTTATTTTTTAGAATATCCAATTGACTTGAACTACCGTTCAATTAATTGTTCTTCATTTCTACCCGTTTCATTGATTACATCGTCTATCATGTTTAGTATTTGGAAGTTATAGTATTTAGACCTATGAAGGCGATATAGCATATTCTTTGTTTATATATTATTCTGCTTCCAACATTTATTCAGTGTGTGTGAACCAATCAATATATGAAATCTACATCTTTATATTTTAATTTTTCCCCAGCCATTTACTACATACAGTATATATATCTATGAAAATAAATAAATGTGTGCATGTGTGAGTGGTGTAGTTATTCCAGCTCTTTTTGAACTGTAAAACAAAACAAGTTGAAGTAATTTTTCTGCTCATCCTACATACTTGATGAACATTCATGTTTGGAAGTTTGAAATAATTTTGAATGATGAATTCATATGTCCCATCTTGAAAATTAATACAACAAAATGTGTAAATACCATTCAAAATGTGTGATATCTACATCTTAAGAAAATATTGAATTATAAATATATATGATCGTTTGTTGTTGCTTCAACTATGTTTGAATGAAAAATTAATAATTGTACGGCATGTGCAAAATGTGATTGAGTAAGAGGAGATTATCAATATTTTCTTCGTACTAATGAGTAATCCATATTTGGTTCACATTTGTAGCGGAATATTATTTGATTTTATATTTTTATCTGATTTATCCAAATTAGTTTTGCATTGCTCAGTTATTTGAAAAATCACATTTTTTAATTCGAGAACGTCGTTAATTCCTGTTTGATGAAACTTGAAATTCTATACAAAATATCATAAAATCATGTTAATTACCCGTAAAGGCCTAATGTTTATGAAATCAATAATAATGGTATTTTTAAAACCATTACAATCAACGAAATATTGATTTTCACGAAGTACTTCCTTTAGAGTACTGAATTATTCTCAATTTTTACAATAGATTGATTATCTTAAATTTTCAACGGTTGATTTCAATTTCAACTAAACATTCAACATTTCTATTAGTAATGTTATGCTATATGAAATTAACTCAATCTGACTTCTGATTCAATTTTAATAATTCTGATTTTCATCAAACAATAGCAAAACGCTTTGAATGAGCTTGGTAATTGTATTCATTTACAATCTTTACTAGTTATTTTCAAAATATAAGTTATATATTTTATTAAACGACTAGTATTCTATTTTTGAAGTTCAAAAGTATACATATTTTTCCTCTTAATTAATAATAACAAATACATATTTTCTTATTAATCAGAGAATGTATTTTTCAAGCTTTTTTGTTTATTCCTAGGTTTTTTGTCTCCATATCCAAATCCTAATTTGTTTTTTTTTATTTTGTAAACAACCCATTCATGCATTTCACTAACATGAAATAAAGCTAAATTATCAATGGAAAAATTATTTATCTTCTTGAACATCAGATTATAGTGACTTAAAATTGAAATAGCAAACAGAAATTAATAAAGGTCTCGAATTACTTCATTATAGTTTCTTAGTTAGCTCTGAACAGTAGCTATGTATTTAATTTTTATCTTTGATGAAAATTCTGATCAAAACTATTGACTACTAGTCAATTATTAAAGAATCGTTAACTTCCATATTGAAATTAATAGAGGCCCTAGAATTTCTGTATAAGTACAAAATATTATTGGGGTTTTCAAATATTGCATGTTGAAATCTTGAGTATTATTTTATACTTGTTTTGTTTGCTACAAACTAAATGTTATACGTTTTGCATTTTATCATGAGTTAGTATATTTTATAGTTTAAATGTATAGATAGTATTTCTCATTATAATCGATGTTCCCAAACTACTACCTATATATGTGTATTACGTTGAATGATATATTGTAGTTCTCTTACATTATTTTGGGCATTAGTTATCTATCTACTGCCGTTGTGATAATGTACGAATCGATGGTATATTAATATTTGTATCGTTTTGTAAAAAAATGAAATAAAGTTAATCATACAATAGAATTATTTCATTTCCCCAAGACATTTTAAAATTTAAGTTACAATAAGAGAATTTCAGAAAGCATAACTTTTGATGGGTAAAAACTTTTTATACAGCTTCAATGAAAACTTATATTGAAAAATAAATCAGTATAATTCCCCCAAAGTTACCCCAAAAAGCACATATTACGTACTAGGTATCGTACCTGAAATGGTTCTTTCCTGCATTTTACTTAGAGTGCAAGGAAATTAAAAATCGCACAACTAAATAATTCAAGTGATTCTGATTGCTTTTGATACCTTCTAATAAACCGCAAAACGATGTACTTGATAGTAAAAGTTGCATATATTATAGAATTATGCTTGTCGAACAAAACTTTAGTGTATGATATAGCACAACTTTGACATCAGAGATAGAGGAGAGATTGTGATTGGGTGAGGCAAGGGTGAACCGGTGACAAGAAATTGAAATTCATTTATTGCAAAAGAAAACAATTTACAGTTAGTATCATTAACACAGTGTAAATAAAATAAATTGTAAGATACAAAATTATAAAAGTAGAAATGCTGTAGGAAAAAATACATATAAAACGAATAAATTGATTTTCCTCCTGCTCTGCCAGCATAAGTGCTCTGCCTTGTGCGTTGGCTGTAAGTCGCAGGATAACACTCTCTTCTCACAATATGAACCCTGGTTTCAAAATACAGACAGCAACAAAGAAAGGAAACCTCCAAAATGAAAACAGCACTGTTCAATGTAAACAAAACTCAGAAAGCAGCAATGGGGATAGATCGTCCAAAAACATACAAACCAACGGTACTCAGCAGTGCAACAATTTCGGAGACGGGACTATTGAGTTACTAATCTTGTTATAATGATATTTGCAAGAGTACGTAAAATAAAATTACAATTTAATTATGTTAGGTCAATAAGAATGATTTTTATTCCTTGAGTGCATACAAACAATGCTATTGGATACCTCAATTTAAGGTCTCCTCCATATACGTCAATAATATATAACAAAATATCAAAAGTAGTCTATAATAATACAACGTGCATAATATATTATTTTGAAATAAATTTAATATGAAATGAAAATTACAATCATTCCATTCTTCGAACAATTTGTGTCAAGTACCTATAACTTTGTTACGAAATTGGTTGGGATTCTATTGATGAAATCATTACAGAAGTATAGGAATTGATGCCAGCATGTAGTGAGCTCTACGTTGTATCTATTTGTATGATGTGATCGTATATTGTAGGAACTCGTATGAGTGGTAATTGGAGTTTTATTCTTATTGATGTAGAGGATATAGAGGATACTTTTAATGTAAGTTTGCCTTAAAGTAAGTATTTTTGATTCTGGAAAGATTACTCTGCTTGGGAAGAGATCAGATGAATGATGGAGAATAGCCATATTATGTCATCAACAGACATATTAAAAATATGTATCGTAGTGTGATCTTTGCTTTTATAGCTTCTTCCTCAGCTCTAAGCAAGTGAATCACAATTTTGTCCAGCTGATGAATCGTTTACAGATTCGATTATTTTTTTCTTCATTTAATTAAATTGCTATTTGTGTCTGTCCCTGTTAGTAGATTCTAGTCCTGAGTTCTGTTATAGTTCACATCCTTCATATTTTTACGAGTTCTCTTCTTCATCCAGAAAATATTTCTCCTCTTCTATCTCACCTGCATCATCTCTATCATAGATAACAATCTTATCTTATTCATAACTTTAAAGATGCAAAGATAATAAAGATTTTTTTCATTTCTGGAAAGTCGCACATAACCTTTATTTGGACAATTTAATTTGATGAAATTGGGATGAAAAGAAGTTTTGGACTGTAGTCTGTTTCTTTGTCCTTAAGTTGATTGAAAATGATAAATAAATGAATAAATAAATAACTTTGAAGATGCATTGATTGTTTCATATTACCTCATTAAACCAAAGAATTCATGAGGGTCAAAACAAAGTGCAGTGTATCAGAGAAGGTAGCTGGGAGAGTTGGAAATAATGCATGTATTCAAATGTGTCCGAACATAGTGGAGTGGCGACTGTGGAGTAGAAAGTGGGAGGAAGATGAGACATTTAGATACACATACATTACTTGAACACTCTCATCTACCTTTTCTGATAAACTCTACCTTCACCGTTCCACTATGTTTCCAACCTAACAGGAACACTTGCAGGGGATGTAGCTCAAGTAACTTCAAAGCAAATTACTATTAATTAAAACTCCACTCGAAAACTTACTTATTCTGAATTAATAGAATGATAGTCAATCAATTACAATAATTAGGCAAAAAGCCAACTCAGGACCTGTATTTTAACAGATTAGCTAAATAGCCAATAAGAGCAGATAGCACCTCCAAGTGTTTCATTAGATAGACTATACATTTGGACTTCTTACGTTTTACATTGATTTATGTCGGGCCACTACCGTGTTTTGGATGGACACGTTAAGCAGTCGGTCCCGGCTGCCTGAAAAGCAGTTAGGTCATGTCAGAGGCCCTGAAATTGATCCAATTGCGACCTGAAAAATCTGACACTATTTATTATTTCTAATATTGTACAATCCCATAACTCTTATTCTCTTATAAGGCAATCATCATAAGTACTCTTTTTTCCTTATTTTTAATTTTTATTTCATGATCTCACTATCATTTCTAATTGATTTATTTTTTAAATTCTATTGACATTTTCATTTTTTATTTTTTCCATCCATAGAAGTCGCTGTCCGTGTGGTAAATCGTGGCTTGTGAAAAAGGTGTGGATTGATAAGAAATGAGCTGAATTATAAGAAACCCGACGAGTGACATATCTGCGCACCGAGAGCTTCTTCGTCTGGTGAATTTGGTATCAATCAATCTGTTTCAACGGAATAGAATTAATTAAATTTAAGATTGTTTATATTTGAAAAAAATGAATAGGATATTTAATAGATCTCAAAATATAATGTTTAATCGTTTTTGTTCAAGTAGAAAAGTTCTTAACAGTATTCATTACAAAATTTAATTTAGAAATATAGAGCAATACGATTGATCTAGTCTCATATGATTATTTAGAACGTAATAATGAATAGTTGGTATTCATAAAAATATATTTTCACAAACTTCAAATTTAATTTTTTGAAAAAAGGATTTAAGTTTAGAAAAGTTTGTAGTTCTTCTTCATCATTATCAACAATTATCCAAGAATCATTTCCTGTACCATTATAAACTGATGATCCATTTGGGAATACAATCACTTTGCAATTCTCTTCTCTCTTCAACATACAAATTTGTCTGATCAGTTTCACTGAGATTTACTGAGTTTCACTAAGATTATAAATATATAAGGTGGTATTGAATATCTAGTCTCATATGATTATTTAGAACGTAATAATGAATAGTTCGTATTCATAAAAAATATTTTCACAAACTTCAAATTCAATTTTTTGAAAAATGAAAGTATTCAAGTTACTATAAATTAAATTGTGGTAGTACTATACATTTTATAGTTCGATTCTCTAAATAAATGCGATCGATTGAGAATTTTTTGGTATTACTAATATTTGCATTGATTGCATAAGGGGAGTATCATCCTCGTCAAATAATTGATAGTTAATTTGATTAAGGCGTTTCTCGACCGGAACAGGGTGGATACTGCAGTTTTCTCATTTTAAATGTTCATATCAATTGCACTCTGAAAAAATATTGAAATTCTCTGTGTAACTTATACCAAACAGTTGAGCTAAGCTTAGTACAGCTATGAGGTAGTTGAGCAATCATTATCATCTTTGAAAACACTAAACTAACGGATATTTTCCAAGTTCTTGTGAAACTGTTCAGACTTATTGAAGATTGAGTTTTTCATACGTTTTCTTTTAGAAATCTGTATAGTTTCACAAAAACTTGGTAGAAATCCGTGAAATTAGTGTTTTCAACCTTTGGGACTTCCTAGTTCCCCCCTAAAATTCGAATAAAACTCAATCTTTGAGAAGTCTGTGCAGTTTCACAAAAACTTGGAAGAAATCCGTGAAATTAGTGTTTTTATCCTTTGGTTTCTAGTTTCCATCTAAAATTTTAATAAAATATATTGACTCAAATTCAATGATTCCATTGACATTCAATTTTTAATTCCCATATTGAAAATGTATTCTATGTGAAGTAAAAATTTGATTGGGTGTTTCAAATAATATGAAATCCTGTTTGTTATTTTATAATTGCTTCGTTTGCTACTAACACAAACTAAAAATGTGTATATGTTGTCATGATTTAGCGTATTATTTTGATGTTCAAATGTATTGGTAGTTTTGTATTAATTAGTATATAAAGTTTAAATTTACCGTATAGTATTCCTCAATACAATAGATATTTCAATAGATGTCTTATGTTAAATTATATATTGTACCGTATTTTGAACATTAGTTATCTATTCAATACCGCTGACTCTTGAATCAGTTCGAAAAATTAATAAATATGTCAAACTTCAGCAGTGAGAATCCGCAGCCAATAACAATGAAAGAGAATACTAATGCAGTCAACAAAAGTGCAAAATATGACGCACTGTATTTTGAACATTAGTTATCTATTCAATGCTGCTGTGATAATATGTGAAGCAATAGCTCATTGTTAGTTGTAAAGTATATTTTTCAATTGGAATAAATCAATCATACTGAACAATTGTATTAGTATTATTTCCCTAGGACATTAGTACATTTAAGTTATTATCTCACAAATATTTTAGATCATAGCTTATAGGATAAAATGCAAGGCAGGTGTTGAGAAATGTCAGGTTAGCCAGCTTGAGATCAGGTCATGAAATCCAAAGTCACAAAATTGCCTCTACCAATAATCAATTTCATTGCTCCTGGAAATACTCAACTTTTAGATTGAAATGATTGTATATTATACAACTAGCAGGTAAACCCGTGCTTCGCAAGGGTCTATTTTATAACTTGACAAACTGAAAACTTGACGTAATGAAATCTAGAAGAATTGAAAATAGGTCTATGAGAATCCTCGGTTGATTAAGAATTTATATGCAGCATTTCAAGTAAATCAGTCCAGGAGTTTCAGACGTGATGATGCGTCAAACACAATTTTCCTATCCTTTACACGTGTATACGTGTTTAAGCAAGTTCTTTCCTTTATTACACCATAGAATATGATAGATATATGGATGATATATCCATCTATCTATCATCTTCTACACTATAATAAAGGAAATTAATGAGAATAAATTTTGAAAGGTTTTAGATATCGATGTGCGGTTTTCACAATACCTTTTCTCTGGAAATCCTGAATCGGAATCATGTATCATATGACCACCTTTCAATTAAAAAAAAGAAGTTGGATTCAAAATGGCGGAAAAAATTTGGGTGCGACGGAAAACCTGTTTTTATCATTCGAAAAGGATCCCCAATCTAATACCTATCTTCTAATTTCCCTTTTAAGAGAAATGTTCTCCTGCTTACTTACTATCGAAAAGGTTCCCCAATCTTCTAATCTCCCTTTTAAGAGAAATGTTCTGCTGTTTCCATACAACAACTGGAAACATGACAAATAATTGAATGATCATTGTTATTTTACTAAAAGATACAATAAGTTGAATAGTTTCCCTTTCAGAGGGAGTTTTGACAACCCACAAAACTCATTTTTCATTTGAAGATATAACGAAAAGGTGCATATGACCTTATTTTTTGCTCGGCTTGCCAAAATACCCCTCATTCTAATATTAGGCTAAAATTTTCGTCTGACTGTACAGTGAGTCAGTCATTCTATCAGGGCTCGAATAATTTTGAAATTTTAATTAAATAAAAATGGAAAAGAATAATTTCCTTATGTAAATAACAACACCTCTATTCAAAGACATATTAACTGCATGCGTTTTTATATTGCCGATACAGCATTGATGAAACTGTAGACGTTTATTTAGCGCTTTGTCTCAAAAAACTGTTCTAGCTGAAAAATTAATAATCCATCCCACACGTAGGCCTAAACATTGCATCAGGAAAACGAAGTTTCAAAACTATGTTTTCCTAAACATAGTTTTTGAGATAATTTCTTTGATGTAGCTGTTTCACTTCACATTCACCACATTATTATACAGAGTTTGTGGAAATGAAAATATTTATTAATTATCAAAACAATACTATTATTATATCTATAATAAAAATATTATCATTATTATTATAAATATTTATCAAATATCAAAACAATATTATTGAGGTTAAGTGGTATCAGGTAGAAAGCAATAATAGTGTAACATTAAATTTATTGAACAGTACGTGGTATCCATCATTTGTAATAAATGATTGGTGACCTGTTTTTAAGAGTAATAAAAGGGGGTGATCCACAAGTTCCCAGAAGGGAACACTGTAAATTGTTGCCGCGTAGCATTTGATGGTGGAACAAAAGCAGTTGGTTTTTTTATATTATCAACTAGATGTTCTTTGGAATTTGAAAGAAAAACATTTTTTTTCAGGAGTCAGATTTATTTTATTTAAAATAAGAAATATCTGTTTGATTTAAAGGTGAATTTTAACATATTTTGGTTTTATAAAATTAGTTATGCTACAACTATTCTAATACAGAACAATTAAGGAGGGTTATGAAATTTTGAGCATTTAATCAATTTAAAAAAAATTGAAAATTAACTTGTTGCCAATGATTTTTCAAAACGTTAGGCAGAATTGTGTTGGAAAGATTATTGTGTTTTTTATTTAAACAAGTTATTTGACAGTTCAAAAAACATTATTCATTTACAATTAATTTGGAATTTCTAAAATCAAAACAATATAGAAAAAATAAATTGAATGTGGAACGATACCGTTATACAGTTGATGTCCATCCTAAGTTGCCATGGGGATGTCCAGCCACGGGGCAGCTCGGTCTGTCTCAGGAGGTAGGCGATCAAAAAGTGTGTGAAATTATTCAGATGAAAAGTGGAAAGCTTTTTCCACTAGCTGGCTGGAGGGGAGACTAGAATGCTAGCCCCACTTCTACCTCTCCTTAGCGTTTTTACTCTGTCAGCCAAAACTGTCTGATCAGCTTTTAGTTTTTAAAGTTGGAAAAAAATTATTTCTCTTCTTAAAGAAGGAACTGATGTTTGGGGGTATGTCAAACCTTGTGGTTCATGACATCTCCCCCTCCTCCACTGTGACAGCAGACCCTGGCTGTCCATTCTTAACTCAATGGGCTTGCTACAAAATGTTTTTACTTTAAAAAATAATTATCAAACTCTTTGAGGTTTCCTTCAGGAACTGTGACAAAGACAATAATTATCAAGTATGGTTTAAAATTATTTCCTATAATATACAGTATATATAGTAGAAATATCCTTAAACACATAATTATGTTAACCTTATACAGTGTAATTCATTTTATAATATATTAAATGATTAAAAACAAATTTCCATGATCCCTAAGTCTAATAGCTCTGATAAGTGACACATAGTCAAGAATCATACAATAATATTTTTAAGTATCCAGAACTTTTTTAATCTCCTATTAATCCAAGAAAATTTGTCTAGTAATCCCAAAACTCTAACCTTTCTTTAAGTTCCCCTAATAGGTCTATCTACTCAATTCCCCTATGAAATCATTTTATCCATTTACCCTTATTAAAACTGTAACATAAAGTCACTTATTTTTAATAAATGACGTTGTATGCAACAATCGACATTTTCAGTAATAAAAGATAATTATTAAATATTCAGAGTAGAACTTCCTAAAATATATAACATTGATACCAATTGAGTAAACTTATTATACATTTCCCATAACCTATGTAGTAATAGTTCTTGTAATAACAATTGACTACATGATAAAGAGAATTTAATTTCCATATTCATCTTGGTAGTCGAAAAGATTACATATCTAATCTTTGGTTATTTACAATAATAAATTGAAAAATGATTCTATAGGTACTAATAAATTCAATTAGAATTCATGATTAATGCAGTGTTGATAATATACTAATAAGTTTCATTAATTATTATAATTCAATAATAATACTTTTTTAATTATAATATAGTAATCAATAATATCGATTGATAATAATTCAACTATATTAATAATGGAAATTCAATCATATTTTACACGAAATATTTATCCTTAATTACAATCTTCCTATCAGATAATTATTGAGTAAATACATTTTATGATAAAAAATGAAAAATATGTGTCAGTAAATGATATTTGATCAATTATGTATAGAATAATATTCGATAATACAACTTTAAATTAAACTTCATTACATAATTATATAATAAATGTTCCTAAAAAATATTTATTCTTGATTGAAAGGAATCCTCTTTGTAGAGAAATACGTATAAATAAACATGGCAATGTATTGTGTGTACATAAAAAAACAAGAATAGTCTAATATAGATATAAGTACACATTTATAGCCTAGTACGAATAATTATGTAATAAATCAATCAAATAAAATGAGACAAAAATCCTTCCAATTTTTATTAAAATGAAAAAAGCGATTTTATTTTAATTAATCAATCTTGTGGTGTTGATTGTGAAAACTATACATAATTTCAATCCTTCAACTCCACCATTTGAATGGCGGGCTTCTGTTGAGATTTTTGGATAATCAGTAGCATGTGAATCTTCAGTAACAAGTATAATAATGCCAAAGTGATTATTCCTAAGCAAGCATAAATAAAATAGAATGCCATGGAAGTGGAATTAAAAATAGCATGCCAACTGTTTGGTAGTGTTACTTTTTCGAATAAATCTGGAGCTATATATTATTATGAATAAACAGAATTGGTACAGTAACATTCCAGTCATCTTTTAAAATATCTGAGAAATTATCAAAATGCGGATTGTTATGGGACTGGAAGGAATCTATTTTTAGTGATTTAATATTTAGCCAGTGAAGAGGTAAAAAATGTTGGATTTTGGAATGATTGGTGCACGGGAGTCACAAGGAAAGGTTGTTCTAATTAATGTCTTATTTTTGTACTGTAGCTCACAGCTGCACGGGATGGATATAATGTAGAGTTCCTGGAAGATTTGTAGATAATATGTGATCTTCCCCTTCTTCACATTTGATTGTGGTTCCTGGCTGGTTGTTTGTTACATAGAACTCCGGCGGCGATACTTCTGTAATCTCACATCTGTGCTGCTTGTGCAGGAGAACACACAAAACTGTTGTAGCTGCTGAAGAGTTGATGACGCTACTAAATGTTCTGTACACTTTGATGATAATTTTCCCGAATGTTGTTGTCTAGGTAGATAGCAGAGCGTTGTTGTTTGTACTGGACAAAGCTCCAATTGCTTCCCAGTTAGAACTTGAATTGTGTCTTCGCTTTTCGCTATTATCATTTCATCTCTGGGTAGCCAACATGATTGATTTTTCCAGAATAGCGGGGTTGGAATGTATTTAAATAATGTGAAGTTAGATGTTTTTGTGATGAATGGAACTTTCAGTGTGATTGTCACATCCTCCTCTGTTATTTTACATGTCGTTATTGGTAGGTGGTAGAACTGATGATAATCTTCTATGTTAACTGCTATACGTTGATTTGTTGAATCCATATTCCTTTGTAATTGTAAGAGGTCTTTCTTCAACAATTCAGGTTTGATGACGTTTGAAGGGAGTAATTTCTGTTGACACCTCTCTTTAATTGATGTGATGAAATTTCTTCGAGTCAGGATATATAATTCGGAGTAGAAGTGGAAAGGGCAGCCGATTATTAGATTGCAGAGTGATTCATCTGCTTCTAATTTGGAACTCATTTTGTTTTGGAGTTGAAGATATGCTGTGTGGAACTGGTTGGAGATGTCTTTAGTGAAGGAGTTCAATTCCGCCGTCACTTTGATTAAATCTTGGTGGTCCTCTTTCACAATACTTTTGAATGCGTTGAGGTGGTCTGTCAGGTGCTGTTCGTTGAATTCAAGTCCATGAAGCTCCCCGTCTGTTGCGGTACCGCAGCAAAAGTGCAAGAAGTTTCCTATTGCATCAATGGACCTTGTAGAACGATTAGATTGTGTAGTTGATAATGTCTGTGGTTTATTGGTGTAGAGAGTGTAGTCCAGGTGCTCATGTTTGATGATGTCATTTGTTGAATTATATATAATTGCTCTATAATATTTGCGATAGAGCAATCAGCGTATAAACATTTCGGTAGAAAGACTTTATCCGCTTGAAGTAGAGTCATCTGCGCCGTTGGAAAGTTAATTTTGTAGCTGAGTGGCACAGTAGCTTGATAAACGTGTACATGAGGGATTGGTTGGAGAATAACTCCTGAAAACACCTTGACAGCTGCCGTTTCCATGAACAATATTATCAAAGACATTAGGGAAAGGCTATGAGGAAACATGACTGAGCGATAGGGTCTGGCTTCTCAAAGTTGATAATAAGCTGTTTATGATAAGTTTATATTGATTATTTGTTCTGCATCTAGAATTACTATTTATTTTTAATTCAATTTAATTAATGTATTATTGTTATTGAAGATTCGCCACTGTAATTTGAAACATATATACAGCCATAATATTTTTTTTTCTAATTTAAAATTTGTCCTATTTGTTGGGTTTCTAAAATTAATTTCTTCCTGGAAAGATTCTAATGTAACATACGCTAGCTAATTCCAATAGTGAAATTCACTATCACTCATCAATACATTCATATATTAATGATTATTCACTCATTATTACTTGCATAAATAATAATAATTATGATATTAACTCAGTTCTGCCTGAGTTTATCAAGAATTTGGGACCAAAAGCTATAATGTGGCTCTCAAAGTATTTTTCTGAAGTAATGGCTAGAGCTGAGCTCCCCAAATCCTGGAAACAAACAAAGGTCATAGCAGTATTGAAGCCGGGAAAAGATCAAAAAGACCCAAAAAGCTATAGACCAATAGCCCTGTTGTCAGTTGTGTACAAACTTTTTGAACGAGTCCTGCTGACAAGAGTCGGGAGCAGAATGGATGAGTGTTTGCCAGAGGAGCAGGCTGGTTTCAGGAGGGTAGGAGTTGTGAGGAACAAGTATGGGGCTCACAACTTACATTGAGCATGGGTTTGAGAAAAACCTCAAATCAGGAGCCGTACTTCTGGACCTTAGTGCAGCATATGACACAGTGTGGAGATCTGGTCTTCTTCTGAAGTTAGCAAGGATCCTGAAATGCAAGGCAACCGTCAATCTCTTTGGAGCTATTTTGAGAGACCGTACATGCAGAGTGTCTCTTTATGGTAAACTCAGCACTATAAGAAGATTACAAAATGGTTTACCTCAAGGATCGGTTCTTTCACCAATTTTGTTCAATGTTTACACTGCAGACCTGCCTGTTACTCAATCACGCAAGTTTATTTATGCCGATGACATTGGGCTTGTTACTCAAGGTCGAAATTTTGATCAGCTCCAAATTGTGTTGAATGAGGACTTAGAGTTAATGGCAGAATACTTCCAGCAGTGGTTCTTGAAGCCAAACCCGTCCAAAACTGTCTCAACAATATTCCATCTCAGTAACCAGCATGCAAAAAAGACAATTGATCTCAGGTTATGTGGCAAAAGAATATTTATATAATATAATAATAATAAGAAGAATATTTATATAATATCTCATCAGGAAGCTCCCCGTTACCTAGGAGTCAGACTTGATAGATCCATCACATATCGACAACATCTGCAGGGGTTGAGAGATAAACTGAAGACAAGGCTAAATATCATCAGCAAACTTGCGGGAACAACCTGGGAATGCCCTTCGAACATCAAGTCTTGCACTTCTGTACAGTACAGGAGAGTACTGCTCTTATGTCTGGGCTCGCAGCAGACATGTTGAGAAAATTGATACAGTTTTCAATGAAACTATGAGGAATATTAGTGGGACATTGAGACCAACAGAGACTGAGTGGTTGCCTGTGCTTAGTAACATCATGCCTCCAGATTTCAGAAGGTTGGAGAAGAAGAACAAGTTACCTAATTTCCCAGTTGCAGCACATTCATGAGGATCTCCCAGTCTCTAGAGATTTGGCTAACCCTCCACCAAGGCGCCTCAAGTCAAGAAGATACTTGAGACTTGACGAGCAGGAGGAAATTTTAGAAGTGCAAGGGAGTTATGGAGACTGAGATGGTTGCAGAGAGAGGTCAGAAACAAAGGCCTTGTGGATGACCCTAATGACATTGTTTCTGGCACCCAGCTGAGACGTAGAGAGTGGTGTGGCCTTAACCGGTTCAGGACGCAGGTGGGAAGGTGTGCTGAGCTGATGACAGCATGGGGATACTCATCTGATCCTCTGTGCCAATGTGGACAAATCCAATCAATGAACCACCTAATATCTGAGTGTCCACAACACTCCTATCATGGAGGGCTGTCGGCCCTCCATGATGCTGGAGAAGATGCGTGTCAGTGGCTCCAGAACATTCTAAATTCTATTGGTATTTGAAATATTAAGTGTAAAATTATGTTTTTCTTCTAATTTTGGCCTATGTATGCATATGCATATATATATATATATATATAATATATATATATATATAATATATATATTATATATATATATATGTTCTGAACAAAGCTCAGGCTAGAGCTACCAGAGGACTGTAATTTACTATTTGAATAATCAATACAAACAAGGGGCAAAATTTAATTTTCAATTTGAGCCAGGTTATTTGTACAGTTAAACTCTGCATTAATGAACAATAAAAAAGAGCAAAAACTCACCAGATTTAATCCAATCTTGATTACTTGCCCTTCGAAGCCTTTATTAGGTGTTTTGATCAGGTTCAGGGTGGGATGAAATCTGGGAATAAGACAGGTTCTGGTTTCCGGGCTGTCTTTTTGCGTTCAACTTGCAGGCTATGCACTGTGTTTCGAGCAAAGCTCAAACTGGATTCTTTATAAATTCAAATCTGATTCAAAAATAATTCAATTCAACACTATTTACGCTGTTATATTCATAATTCACACACACGACACTCAAACAATTATTTACAAGAAATTTCCGATCAAAATTACATGACAAAATACAAATTTGGTCTTGCAACAAGACGGGAACGAGACAAGACAGACTGGGCTTTAACATCAACAAGGCCAAAACAGCTGGACGGTCTGCGCTGGCGCAAACACAAGCCTGCTATTGGCAGAACTGCAGTCTGGGATTTTGGCGCTACAGTTCCAATTCTCTGGCCAGACCAATATATATATATATATATATATATATATATATATATATATATATTATGATATACAAAATAATCATGAATATACTATACTATGAATATCATGAATATACCATTCAATGTTTAAAACAATTAAATATAACTTAATAAAATTAACTTACAATATTAGGCTAAGATAAAACTAAAAAAAGATAAAAATGAAATAAATTAATACTTAAACATACTTATACTAAATTTACTTGTGTGATTGTTGCGTTGACCGCTCGTTCACCGGCTCGTCGTTCGCATAGTCGCTGATCGCATGGGTCTCTCGGGTTTGGAGTAGCTTGGTTTCACTGTCCAAGTCCTATTCGTTCGTCAGCTCAGGCGATTCGTCGTCGTTCACGTAGTCGCTGATCCGTGTGATTTTTGAAGTCGCTTAGTTTCGTAGTCCAAGTGCTACTCGATCGCCGGCTCTCTGGCGACTTGTCGTTCACGTAGTCGCCGATCCGTGATTCTGTAGTGGCTTGGTCTCGTAATCCAAGTCCTACTCGATCTGCAGTTTGGGAAGGAGGCGCAGTGTAGTCGCTTATCTGTTGCAGCAGGTTGGCGCCCCGTTACTGCTTAGTAGAAAAGTTCTTAATCTGTTGACGAAATTTACAATATATTATTATTTAGATCTAATTTTATTCTTCAATAAAATGTACAACGGAATATCACATAATTATTAAACATTTTAATCTTCATTTCTATCAAAGTTGTCTCTCTCATAGTAGGGCTTCAACCTGTTGATATGTACAATTTCGTGGAACGGTTGTCCACGCCTCGAGCCTCGAGTTAATTATTTCGAAGTTCTGAGGAGACAATCTTTTGGTGACTTTGAAAGGTCCACGGTAAGGGTGATTCAATTTTTTACAGGAGTCTGGTTGTGCTTGAGGGTAGGCAACTAGAACATTTGTTCCTGGTTGGATACTCAAGTCTCTGTATTTCTTGTCATGGGTTTCTTTCTGTTTCTCCTGAACCTTACTCATAATTTCAGGCAAACTTTTTCTGATTGCCACTAGCTCATTGAGGACATGCATCCTGTCTTGCTTGATTGCACTCGGCAGGAAGGCTATGTCTAATGGGCTTAGTGGATGGAAACCGTGGAGTAGCTAGAAAGGAGAATAACCCAGAGAACTTTGCTTTGAAATATTATAAGCAAAACAGACGTGACGAATATTGGAATGCCAGTTATTTTGTTTAATGTTCGAATAACACCTAAGCATTGTAACAAGCGTGGCATTATAACGTTCTGTTACTCCCTGAGTTGTGGGCATGTAACTTGATCCAATTTTTGGGAAACTCCAAGTGATAAACACATCTCTTTGATAAGTTCGGCTTTGAAATTTGTACCATTGTCGGTATGAATAGTTCTGGGTAGACCATACAAAGAGGCGAAATTCAAAATGAAAGTTACTGTATGTTTAGCGTCTATCGCAGTAGTTGGTTCGCAATACGCAAACCGTGTTGTGCGGTCTAGTGCCACAAAAATATATTTATATCTGCCACCCGATAGCGATAAGGGCCCTACCGCATCAATACAGACGGTGCTTAGGGGTTGATCCGTGATTGCTATTGGGAGTAGCCCTACTGGCTTTTCTCTGCTCGTTTTGGAGATTTGACAAGTTGGGCAAGATTAACATAGTCTATTACATCTTGGCGCATGGATGGCCAGTAGTACTTGTATTTTATTTTCGACAAGGTCTTATCAATCCCAAGGTGAGAACCATAATTTATATCATCATGATATTGCTTTAGTATTTTCTGAATAGCACTACCTGGTACTGCCAAGAGGTATTGCAGCCCTGTTTTAGTTTGCTCTTTATAAAAGAGAATATCATCGCGTAGGGTATAGTTGCGTGATTTTTGCGCAATTATTTTATCTGCTTTATCTAGATCAAATTGAGCATTGTAAATCTTACTCAGGAAAGGATCCTGTTTTTGAGTGGCGGCCAGTTTTGTTCATTGTTAGTAAGTCTGTGAGATACGTAAGCTACTGGTTTTATTATACCATCCGTATCTTTCTGTGCTAAGCAGGCAGCAATCCCTATGGAACATGCATCCGTAATAGCATACGTATCTTTGTTATCACATAAGTGGGATAGCATTGGCTGTGTCATTAAACAATTTTTCAAGTCATCAAACGCTTTTTGGTGGCTCTCGTGCCATTCAAATTTGGCGTCTTTATGAGTCAATTGTGTAAGAGGGTATGCTCTTTTGGAGAGACAGGGAAAGAATTTCCTATAAAACGATGTAGCTCCAAGAAATCTTTTAACTTCAGTTACATTGGTAGGTTTGGGCATATTTTTTATAGCCTCTACATTTTCCGGAAGTGGCGAAATTCCCTGGTCTGATACCATGTGCCCAAGAATTTTCAACGATTTATAGCAAATTTTGGATTTTTCGGGGTTTAATTTCAGATTTGCTGCTCTCAGTCTTCTAAAAACTTCTTCCAGATGTTTCTTGTGGTCATCAAGTGTAGAAGACATGATATAGATATCGTCAATGTAAATAAGAACGGATTTGTACAATATGTCTGAAAATAAGTGTGTCATTCCTCTCATGAATGAGTTTGGGGATAAATTCAACCCCATAGGAGCACATTCGAAACTAAAAAGTCCTAGAGGTGTATTAAAGGCTGTGATGTGTTTGGACTTTTCAGCTATTCTCATGGAATAAAAAGAATAATTATTATTAACATTTAACAAATAACAATGGGCGAAAATTGCGCTGTATAAGCTGTCTCGCTGAGAGTGCCGAGTGAATGCCCACTGGAAAAAATCAAAGTTTTACCTGGCGTGTTGAAAACGTCAATTTGATGATCTTGCTTCGCGATTGTTCTTACTTGGAAACAAACGTCGCTATCTTTGCACAAGGTTTTATGCTGAGGATTGAAAATCCTAAATTCATTGTCTGTTGGAAAATTAGACAATAGCAAGGGAATAGGATATGATTCGGCAGGCTGTATTCTAATATCTTTTTCCGTGTAAACTGAATACGCGACAGAAACTGGACTTTCTGAAAAAAAATTTCAAATTTTCAAAAATTCAAAAAGAATTTAATGTCACGCGGGAGACCGGGGTTCGATTCCCCGCCGGGGAACCAATTTGTAACATTAAATTGATTGAACAGTGGTATCCATCATTTGTAATAAATGATTGGTGACCTGTTTGGTAAGAGTAATAAAAGGGGGCGATCCACCAGTTCCCAGACGGGAACACTGTAAATTGTTGTTGCGTAGCATTTGATGGTAGAGCAAAAGCAGTTGGTTTTTTTTATCAACTAGATGTTTTTTGGAATTTGAAAGAAAAACATTTTTTTTCAGGAGTCAGATTTATTTTATTTAAAAGAAGAAATTTCTGTTTGATTTAAAGGTGAATTTTAACATATTTTGGTTTTATAAAATTAGTTATGCTACAACTATTCTAATACAGAACAATTAAGGAGGGTTATGAAATTTTGAGCATTTAATCAATTTAAAAAAAATTAAACATTAACTTGTTGCCAATGATTTTTCAAAACGTTAGACAGAATTGTGTTGGACAGATTATTGTGTTTTTTATTTAAACAAGTTATTTGACAGTTCAAAAAACATTATTCATTTATAATTAATTTGGAATTTCTAAAATCAAAACAATATAGAAAAAATAAATTGAATGTGGAACGATACCGTTATACAGTTGATGTCCATCCTAAGTTGCCATGGGGATGTCCAGCCACGGGGCAGCTCGGTCTGTCTCAGGAGGTAGGCGATCAAAAAGTGTGTGAAATTATTCAGATGGAAAATGGAAAGCTTTTTCCACTAGCTAGCTGGAGGGGAGACTAGAATGCTAGCCCCAAGGCGAATAGAGAAAGAACCTTTAAATAGAGAACCTTTCTCTATTCGCCTTGTGCTAGCCCCACTTCTACCTCTCCTCAGCGTTTTTAGTCTGTCAGCCAAAACTGTCTGATCAGCTTTTAGTTTTTAAAGTTGGAAAAAAATTATTTCTCTTCTCAAAGAAGGAACTGATGTTTGGGGGTATGTCAAACCTTGTGGTTCATGACATCAGAAAGAGATGTTTCTTTTTTAATTTCGACAATTTTTTATGGTTGATTTTTTTATTTTGTTATGAAATGGTATGTACCATTAATGAAATTTGAACATTAATTCTGAAAAATCTAGAAGGAAAATCGAAATATGGGCTTCCAGGTGCATGAGATTGATATTTTTAGAATCTATGTGCAAAATTTGGAGATCTAAATCATTTCCGTTTTTCTGGTATGCAATCCACAAGTTGACATGTTTTGATGCAAACAAATGAACAAACACAACCCTACTCTCTCTTATTATATAGATTACATATTTGCAAAAGTAAAATACATTTTTTCCCACTGTATAGTGACTCAACTAGCATAATTAAAAAAAAAAGTGCGCTAGCCGATATTCATGTCGTACAGTCAAAGAGATGGAAATCGCAATTGAATTAGGAGTTCCAATTAGCCTCTTATTATTGACAAACTTCTAGGCCTATATGAATTTAACTTTTAATAAATAATTAATTTTTTTTCAAATTGTGAAAATATTGGTTTTAACCATAAGAGTAATTATTGAATTGATCGACTTCAAGGGCAACAATCTCTCATTATAAGTTATATTGTTACAATATCGGTTTAACTATAAGTATTGGTATGATTTATACTTTATAGTAGAGGTTCTCGACCTTTTTTGCTCAAAGTTCAAGTAAGAGACTTGTTATGAAATCAGCCAAGTAAAAAACGTGTCGGATTAGATAAACTTTGGATGAAAAAAATTTTGGGTAGGCTCCGTACAACTTAAATTTACTCACGGTGAGCTCCAGCCCTAATATTATGATGGGCTCTGAGACTGAGTAACCAAGTGCCCAGATTTGGGCTAGACATCCAAAAGCCCAGAGCCCATCCAGGCCTTCTGGAGTCGGCACCGCAGTGCCTATGATGAAATATTTTTAGACATATAAGAACACATACAGAAGAAAAGTCGAATAGCTTTAAAATTATTTAAGAACAAATAAAGACGACGAATAGTAATAAGAAAATAAAATTGATGATAACAATAAATTCAAGTCTTCTTCTATATGTGTTCTTATATATACTTGAAGTATGAGATAGAAGCTACTATCATTCTGAAACACACCAAACCCGAACGAGTGTTTACAAAATCACTCGAAAATGAACCCGAATTTCATCAAAACCTCAATATTTATATAAATTTGAATTGTTCCAAATGATGAAACCTGTATTTCATCGACAAGTTTTCTGATAAAAATATTAGAAAATTGTTGAATAGTATTGAAATTATAGAAATAACTAGTGTTTCCAGATTTGATAAGTCAATTTTGAAGAAAGCTGCTGATAGTTCCAGAACTGGCGGCTAGATAGCCCTGAGTACACAGGTCTCAACTGGTGACGAGTTTTGAATTTCCTTGTCTCTGTGCCTTCTGTGAATTTTTCACTTTTAATATTTTGTTTATTGAATAGAAATGAAGTACAGCTTTTAAAAATAGAATATCCATATACATGGTACATATGAAGTGGTATTATGGAACGAAAGTAGGCCTAGTTAGTAGGTAAAAGTTCTTACAGCCACTCTTGTATTAACATATAAAATCTTAATGAGGGGATTGCCACTTCATTTTTTATTTGCCAAATAATTTTACGGACATAAGTAATAAAGTTGACAAAAGTACATAATTTCAGAGGTATACAGTATAATATAATTAACAAGATTATGTGGTAATATTAAGCAAAGTAATAATAAAATTTTGGTTGTACTGGCAAAAGTAACACTTGAGCGCCTGTAGTGAGTTCAATTAAAAAGTAATTTTATAATATTATGTACAAGTACAAGAAAAAGAGTACAAGTTGAAAGAGTTGAGTAGTTATTAAACAAAATTAACAAAAATAGAATAAAAATTGAAGAATAGAAAGACAACAAAGTACCTAATCAAGTTATATTGAAATAGATATTTGCTCTCACTCTGTTAGAGCCAATGAGGTGGACTTCTAAACACGTTATTTAGTAGCTCAGAAAATAAAATTGTTACCTTTAAAGGCGTCTTGATCGGGTATGGCGGGTTCACAGTGGACTGTAAGAGCGGTCTCCTCGTTCTGGTAGGCGGTAACACGTTCAGATAATCAGGATTCACTTGCACTGGCGATGATGAATACATGGGCCCATGTCGCAGCAAAGAGATTACACAAAGAAGATCCAAATCTAGATATTTAGCGGAGTACTCTAACAATAACTTTCCCTAACTAGTCGCGGTAGTAGTTTAAATTCAAACAAGCAAAGCGGTAACACATTTATGACTTCTTTAAAAAGAGAAACAACCGTGAAGCGTCAGGGCACCAAGCTTCCTCAAGCAGTTACAAATCGGAAGAGAGCTGGTAAGCGAAAAAGGCGGGGGAAAACAGGGAGAACAGTGCCAACTACATATAGAACTAAGCGATCTTAGAGCGGCTGATGGCAGTGGCACGCTAGATGGCCGTGGGTGAGTGTGGTCGATTCAAATGGCTTGGCCCATACATACTCCCCCCCAAAAACGAACAGTTTTTAAATCGGGTGAAGCAGCAACAAACACTGTACATTGTGGCAGTAACTAGATGGCGATGGGTCTGCGGTCTTGAATACAGTGAGCGGAGAAGTCCAGAGCGATGTGGTGTGAACACGGGAGTGTGATGTGAAGACAAGCGGGGCGGCACAGCACAAGTTGTGGAATGCGCGTAGACATGAACTGTGCTGCGGTCATAGAGATGGAGCGAAGCGTCAACAGAGGTGCGGTCATCAAAACAGCTAAGTGGAGCAAAGCAGCAAACAGCGGTGCGGTCATCAGGATGTTGCGGCAGAGTGGATAACACAAGGCGGCGATAACGAAGCGACGCAGACAGTCACAGGTTGTGCGGGTAAAACCAAACTATTTACAATAACATAGTTAGAGATTGTTCTAAATGAGGCAGTGAATTTTACTTAGGTCTCTCACAATATTACCAGAGGTGCATTTGATTGTCGCTATTCTGACAAGTCCATCTTTGCCAGGGTGCAGCACTACAATTCTGCCTAGCGGCCAGCTTAGCGGCGAGGTGTTGATTGATTTGACTACAACCAAATCGTCAATCTGTAAGTTTCTTTCAGTAACCTTCCATTTTGTGCGGTTCATTAGTGTGCATAGATATTCTTTTGACCATTGGCTCCAGAAGAATTGCATCGTTTGGTTGCAATGTCTCCAACGGCGAGTTGATAGTATTTCTTTAGTCTCTATCGGTTGTGGTGGTGCGGTCAGGGGTCCACCTACTAGGAAATTGCCAGGTGTTAGAACAGAAGCGGCTTCTGCGGGCTGTGAAGACAGTTCAGTTACTGGTCGGCTGTTCAAAATGCTTTCTATGCGGGTGAATATTGTGTCAAATTCTTCATATGTGAGAGCCTTGTCTCCAATACAGCGATACAACAGTGTTTTAGCGGATTTGACGGCAGCTTCCCACAGGCCTCCATGGTGGGGTGCGTAAGGAGGGATGAATTTCCAATTTATGCCATGGTTGGACAGAAAACAAGTGACATCAGAGGGTAGTGATTCCAAAAGCTTGGCCAATTCATGCATTTTTCTAGCGGCGGATACAAAAGTTTTGGCATTGTCAGAGCATAGCGTATGAGGCGTACCTCGTCGGGCAATGAATCGTTGTAGTGCGGCGATAAAGTGGTTGACCGACATAGAAGACAGAAATTCAAGATGAGTGGCTTTTGTGGCAAAACACACAAATATGCACAAATATCCTTTTGTAGTTTGCGCACGTTTTAGCAGAGATGTCTTGCAAATAAAAGGTCCAGCAAAGTCCAAGCCAGTCACATTGAATGGTTTGTTGATGGTGACCTGTTCGGCTGGTAGCGGGGCCATGTGTTGTTGCAAATTTGAGCGGCGAAATCGGTTGCAGATGATGCATTGGTGTATGACACGACGTACCTGATTACGAGCTGATAATATCCAATATTGTTGGCATACTGCGGATTGGGTGGTGCGGGGACCAGCATGACAGCTCATGAGATGCTGTTGTCTAATAATGAGAGTAGAAACATGTTCATTTTTTGGTAACAATAACAGATTTTTAGTTTCACTGGAAATAGGCGCATTCTCCAGACGACCAGATAGGCGGATCAAATTCTCATGATCAATATAAGGCTGCAGAGTCAATAAATGTTTGGGGCATTTTCCCGAGTTTAACTCATTTATTTCCTTCTGAAATTTGACCTTTTGCACGACTTGTATAATGAGCCTTCTAGCAATCTCCGTTTCAGAGGCAACAACATCAATAGTAGCAGGATGCGGTTCACAGTCACAAAATTTTTGAATTAATTTGTTACTATAGTCACGGCGGGCGATCTTGATTCTGTTGATGAAGTGTAGTATATACACAAAAATTCGGCATAATTTTCCAAATTTGGATACACGTTCACAAGCGGCGTATAGCGGGTTTGCTAGTGGTTCATCTTGGGTGGTTGCAAGAATATACAGCGGGTTTGACTTCATCTCAGGTATTGTTTCACTGACAATGTGATTAGACACAGGAAAATCAACAGCGAGGCATTGAAATGCGGCAGAAGCATGCCACCAAGTATGGCAGGAAACGAGTTCGGTTGGCAGTAGTCCACGAGAAGCAATATCAGCACAGTTGTTAAGCGAGGACACATGATTGAATAGTTCGGGTTTCACTAATTGAGTGATTTGTTGTACACGATTAGCAACAAAAATCTGCAGTTTGTAAGTAGGTGTATTGATCCAGTCCAAGGCGGTTTTGGAATCAGTGTAGAGACGAATTTCCAGCAGGTTGTATTCTGATAGAGTTGGTAAAATGACAGATACAAGTTGTGCTAACAAGAGACAGCCTTTCAATTCCAATTGAGGGATTGTTAGGGTTTTGAGGGGCGCAACATGACTCTTGGTGGCAATAAAACGACAATCAATAAAGCGGTTTTCAACTTCTTCATGAAGGTACAAGCAGGCGGCATATCCTTTCTCTGAAGCATTGGCAAATCCCAACAGTCTAATTGAGGAATGGGAGCTAGCTAACAGTCTTGGTATGCGAATCTGGTGTAACTGGTTGATAGCGGTAACCAAGGATTTCCAATGAGTTAATAGTGGTGCAGGAATTTCATCATCCCATCCAAGGCGTTCAGACCACAGAGTGCACATGAATAACTTAAACAGTAGAATAAGCGGTGATAGCCATCCCAGTGGGTCATAAATTCATGCAATGAAGGCGAGTATTGTTCTTTTCGTGCTTTTTTCAGAAAAGGCAGAGATGAAATATCAGAAATCATCGGCAAGCGGACTATACACAATACCAAGGACTTTGGCGGTTGCAGTATCATCAAACAGGCATTCCTGATTGCTCAAATATTCGGGTGACATATGCTCAATCAACTCAGGTGTGTTGGAATTCCATTTCCTCAATTCAAAGGAGGCGAGTGACAATAACTCATTGAGTTCTTTGATAAGTGAATGTGCGGTATTCAGGTCATTGCTTCTGCCAAGTATGTCGTCGACATAAGTTTGCGACTTCAGTACTTGACTGGCGAGTGGGAAAGCTTCACCTTCGTCCTCCACTAATTGTTGCAGAGTACGCTGAGCAAGATACGCGCTAGAAGATACTCCATAAGTCACTGTTAACAGTTCAAATTCTTGAATTTTTTCTTGGTGGGTGGGTTTCCAAAATATATGTTGATGCTGGCGGTCTTCAGGTCTCAGCAAGATTTGTCTGTACATTTGTTTGCAGTCTGCAAGGATGACAAAGCGGTATGAACGAAAGCGGGTTAACACTTGGACTATGTTTGTTTGAAGTTTAGCTCCAGGCAGCAACACATCGTTAAGTGAGAGCCCATTGGCGTCTTTGCTAGATGCGTTGAAAACAACTCGAATTTTTTGAGTGTTGTCGTTTTTCTTGAATATTGCGTGATGTGGGATGATGTAATCTACAGCGGAATCAGCGATTTTCAAGTGACCTAAGTCACGATACTCATGCATGAAGTCAGAGTATTTGGTTTCAAGTTCATCAGATTGACTCAGTTTTTTCAGTAGTCCTAACTGATTGCGGTATGCCTTACTGCGGTTATTGCACAGAGCGGGAGCGCCAGGTTTGAAAGGCAGTGCCACAACATACCTTCCTTCAGAGGTGTGATAAGTAGTGGATTGGTACAGTTTCTCACACAACTCGTCTTCGGGCGATGTCTCTTTTCGAACGGGGATGGCCTCTTCGGTTTCCCAAAATTTGTTCATGATGGTGTTGAGCTGTGCTTCCTGTGCAAACATAGTGCAAATGAGCTGCATTTCGTTGAGCAGTGCGGGCAAGTCCTCAATATTCAATCTACCACTTAAAACGTAACCAAAGATTGTGGCAAAGGCGGCAGGGTTACCAGGAATAATGGAATTTTCTGCGGATATAAAGATGTTGGAGTATAAATCGGCACCAATCAGTAGGTCGATTTCATCAGGCTCATCAAAATTAGGATCAGCAAGGTTCAGATGCGCAAACGAATTCTTTAGTGTGGGGTGAAGCGGAAAGACAGGAAGATTGCCAGCAATTTGATCTAATACAAGAGCTTCGGTAGAAAGAGCAATATCAAATTGAGGTTCGGACAATATTCTTAACTGCACGATGCCTTTGACAGATGTCCTTTTTTCAGAGATTCCATTCAGTTTGATTTGAGCGGGCACAACAACTAAACCCATTGCGGTGGCGGCTCAAGTGGTGATAATGGAGCGCATGGAACCAGAGTCCAACACAGCATGCAACAAGAAGGGTTGATTGTATTGGTTCAAGACTGTAACGACAGCAGTTCCAAGTAAAGCAGAAGCATGTACGGCCTTCACCTGAGTGCAGCCACTAAAAGTGTGTGGTATAGAGGATAGAGAACTGTTTGTTACATATTGTGCACTGGAGGCAGGGCTTGAACTTATGGGTGGAGATGCACAACTGTTGACTGTCGGCGAACTAGGAGGCAGATTAGAGCTGATAGCCAGGTTTGGTGCGCTGCTAGAAGGTACATGATAAGAGCTTACTGGCGGTTGCGGTGGGGCAGTGGCAAAAGTTGGCGCAGGTAGTGGGCTGAAACCAGGAGGAGGTGCATGGTGTGCTGCGTTTTGGCTAGTACCGGTATGCGGGCATCCATATTGATTTGGTGCTTGGTGCAGCTCAGCAAACCGATGTTCAGAGTGTTGTTCTTTAAAAAGTAATGATTGAAGATTGTTAGCATTATTGCACAGAAGCGTATGATGGTGATTAGAGCGACAGTTCTTGCAGCAAATCTTTGAGTTGCAATTTGCTTTCAGGTGAGACCCTAGGCAAACAAAGCACCTTTTGTGTTGCTTTACAATTTGATTGCGTTTGGATACTGATTCTCTTTTGAAAATGTCGCATCTATACAATTGATGTCCTTCTGAACAAAGAACACAAATACCACCACTGATTGGATACCCAGTTTTAGTTGAAGAGAAGGGCTGCTTTCTCTGTTGATAATTACTTGTGCTAGGTTCAGCTTTAACAGAAACGGGATCTACATATTCAATGCTGGCGCTAATTACTTGTTCATATTTGCGGGTTAGTGTGGTCACTTCCAGAGATTTTTCTTGACTAGCCACAAAACTCAATAAACGGTCAAAGGTGGGAACTTGATCATCTGGTATAGATTCTTCAAATTTGGTGCGGACAGAAAGCGGTAATTTGCGAATGCACATCATGGTAATCAAAAAATCAGCTTGGTTCAGGTTCATGTTAAATAGCAATCGTTTGGCTGAGTTGAGCTCGATAGAAAATTTTTTCAAAGTTTCAGCCAGAGTAGTAGAAGGAACAAAGGTATCGAATTTATTATATAAACTATATGCTTGATACCGGATATTGTTGTATTGTTTGTGCAAGCTGTCATAGGCAGCTTTGTAGCATTCAGCGGTGTTGGCGTAATTTTGAACCAAGGTCAAAGCATCACCACTTAAATATGAAGTTAGAAGATGGTATTTGGCCTCACTGGAATAGTCTTTACTGGTGTGAACAGCAGCATCAAAAACATTTTTGAAAACATTCCATTCATGAGGTTCGCCTGAAAATGTAGGTATCTGCAACTGAGGTTTCACAAAATTATTAATTGGCAGTTCATTAGCGGTAACAGCAGGTTTAGGAATGGTATCAACCAGCTTGATACTATCAAATCTGGTTTGGAATTGGATTTGCAGTTCAGCAAACTCCAAGATAACTTCCTCAGATAGTGACTCTTTATCTGTTGCCTCATATTCACATATTAATTTATCAAATTTTTTATCCAGACCTAAATAAAATTCACTACAAGTCATAGGTACTTGTTCATTGTACTTATCAGCTAGAGAAGATATCGATTGGTGCAATCTTCTTAGCTTGTTCAATAATGGAAAATTCGACGCCATGGTTGTTATGAATAGTCATACAGAAATAGAAAAATAGGTTACCAGATTGAAATTTACAATCGAAAAAGTTCAGATTAGCGGTCAGAACAGTTTAAGTTAATGGCCGAAAAAGTTCATATTTAACAAGAAATAGTTCAAGATAAATGTTCAAAATCAATAGTTTGTAGATCATTATTCACAATTAAAAAAAGATAGGCGGTAATTCACTACGTTTAGTGGTAAGAAAACACACCGTTAGCGGTAAAAGTTTGTAGCTGACTGTTAGGCACTGAAGTTCAAAATCAAAACAAAACTTTTTAGGTTATGTCGAACCGGGTGTAAAAGTTTGATAGTTAACAGCTCGATAGTCGATATCATAAGTCACTAATCGATGTTTTCAGATTTCGATACAAGATGGTGGTCGAAAGCGTCCAAATCGAAAATTTACAATTTTCCAAGAAAACTCACAAAGAAATCTCAGAATAAATTGAAATGAGCGTTTTCACTGTTCATAGGTCGCTTTTCCTCCAATATGTGGCCGCGGTGGACCAGGTTTCGTGTTAGAGCCAATGAGGTGGACTTCTAAACATGTTACTTAGTAGCTCAGAAAATAAAATTGTTACCTTTAAAGGCGTCTCGTTCGGGTATGGCAGGTTCACAGTGGACTGTAAGAGCGGTCTCCTCGTTCTGGTAGGCAGTAACACGTTCAGATAATCAGGATTCACTTGCACTGGCGATGATGAATACATGGGCCCATGTCGCAGTGAAGAGATTACACAAAGAAGATCCAAATCTAGATATTTAGTGGAGTACTCTAACAATAACTTTCCCTAACTAGTCACGGTAGTAGTTTAAATTCAAACAAGCGAAGCGGTAATACATTTATGACTTCTTTAAAAAGAGAAACAACCGTGAAGCGTCAGGGCACCAAGCTTCCTCAAGCAGTTACAAATCGGAAGAGAGCTGGTAAGCAAAAAAGGCGGGGGAAAACAGGGAGAACAGTGCCAACTACATATAGAACTAAGCGATCTTAGAGCGGCTGATGGCAGTGGCACGCTAGATGGCCGTGGGTGAGCGCGGTCGATTCAAATGGCTTGGCCCATACACACTCATTTCATTTTTCAGTTTTTTTTTAGAAAGGACTGGTAATAAAATTAATTGGGATTTTATTTGCAAAGAATTCCAGAAAATACTGAAGCTGATGTTTATTGAATGTCAATATAAAAAATAATCTATTATATAAGTTGTTAACTGTTGGGCGTAAATTGTGTGGGTTAGTATTAAAAGTAAGGCTTTCTCTATTTTTATTGATATGAAAAATTATGCTCTTGACAAACTCTTGCCATATTGTTAATACTCCAAACTCAATAAACAAATTCCTTCTGGGATACAATCTAGGTCTCCCAAGGGCTGCCCTGATTATATGCTTTTGCAAAACAAATATTCTATTGAAGTGAATGTCAAAAGTGCCTCCCCAAATTTCTATACCATACTGGAATAGAGAATGTGCATAAGCATGATAGATTGTTCTTATGATATTTATGTCATTTATTGAATTTATCTTATAAATACAAGTGGTAGGTATTTTAATTTTCATATTAGGTAGTCCACATGAAAATTCCATTTCAAGTGGCTATCAACTAATATCCCCAAGTATTTTATAGATTCTACTTTTTCTATTGCTTGGCACATATCTGTGCATGTAAGGGAGTCTGAATATGCATCGTTATGTTCAGATCAGATGGTGGCTCACCCGTCCTTGTTGAAGAAAGAGCAATGTATTAAGTTTTAATCAGATTAAAACTCAACTCACACTTACGCGGTCGAGAAGAGATTCGAATCTAGTCGAGAGCATGTGTTTCCAGATTGTGTCACTCAGACCAGTCGATTCTAGTCTCCGCGACTGTCACCATTTGGAAACACATGCTCTCGACTAGAGTCGAGTCTCTTCTCGACCTGATTCTCGTAAGTGAGAGTTGAGACTTAAAGTGAGCATATGCTCATCAAACCATTCCTTAGCCAATGCCAATCCTCTATTTGCATTATTATAAACTTCCCTCCATGACAATCCTGTGAAAATCAATGCGGTATCATCAGCAAATGTTATTTTTGTGTGATTTGGCATATTCAATTTTAAAAGATCTTAAAATATATCAGAAATAATAAGGGAGAAAGGACTGTTCCTTGAAGTAAACCTAACTTAGTCAAGCCCCGTGTATCGGTTTTATTATTAATGGTAATGGTTTGTGTTCTATCCTCCATGAAGGGAGGTTGTCATGAAGGGAAGTTTAAAAGAATGCAAATAGAGGATTGGCATTGGATAAGGAATAGCTTGATTATCTATAATATTATGAATAAGGATATCATTTCTTTATTATTTCTAATAATAATAATTAATTGAGTAAATTAACAGTTCCTCAATTTGTATGTATGTATTTTAGTTAAGTGCAGTAGCTTATATTTATTTTTTTTTGTAAAGCTTTTTTGTATTTTGTTTTTGGCAAATAAATAAATTCAATTCAATAGTATAACTCCAATATTATTGTAATCAATTGGGACCAGACCCTATTCCGATAATCAGATAATCGGAGTTAAAAAAACCTGGGAAACTTATAAAAAATGTATTGTATATATTATACTTTCTTTCACAATAATATTATAACCAGTTGAATATTGGTGAATACTGAATAATATAAAGTATTAAACTTCAAACTATGCTATTTATACAAAAGAGAGTTTATACTTCTTGAACATAACTATTGAATACTTGAAACTACTCAGTACTGTGTAAATGAAAGTTTACCATCAAAAGAGTATTGTATTAATGTTTGTTAAACAATTAGATTGAGTTCTTTTGTTGGTTTCACATGTTTACAAGTCCCTCAACCAATTGCGGATTGTAAAAAGCTCAGGTTGTCGAATAAGAAATATAACATATCATATTATACGATAATCACCGACAAGATGACAATAGGAAGAATGTTAAGAAACTGGTTTTTCTGACAGCTCAGTGTAGGCTATCAAAAATTTTCAAATCAAAATCTTTATTGCCGAAAACATTGAACAATGTTATAACAACGTCAGTAGCTGAAAAATTACAACAGAGCATAATTAATAATAGGATACAAATAATAAAAATAAACAATTACACAAATAGGTAGTGTACAGGAGCTTTCACCAATCGTGAATGTTGGCAGTAAGAGTACATTTGTGCGCGTGCTTCCTCATATATAACGAACATGTAAATATGTAGAGAGAAGGAAGAGTCAATAGTTTCAAGTTCAAGAAGAGTGGCTCAGAAGTTGCCAGTGGTGGTGCATGACAAATCATTCTTACTGCTTTCTTCTGAAGCTTGAAGAGTGTAGGTGACATTGAGCCACTACAATTACCCCACAATTCAGTTAATAGCTAACTTCAGTTTTATAGATCCATTATTTAAAACTCAAAAACGCATCTTGAAAATAATGGGAAACAGGGAAATCCGGGTTCCAACTGTAGAATTATTTATAGAAAATAGAGTACTCAGCGTTAGGCAATTATATATATTGTTGTTATTAGGGTATATGAAAAAATATCAAAATAGGAACCATATCATAAATCATAGCCATAATACTAGAATAAGAGAACGTTACAGCCAAGAAGTACCAAGGATGAATACAGCATTTGGGCAAAGATCACTAGGATATTTAGGGCCTACAATATCTAATAGAATACCATTAGAAATCAAAGGAGAGGAAAATTTAAATAGCTTCAAAAGAAAAATTAGACATTGGTTATTCAGTATTGGGATACAAAGTAGTGAGGAACTAATAGTAAGTAGGATTTAGATTTAAGTAGTATTCTTTTTAAATAAGGTAATTTATAGGTAGAAAATAGTACCTCGGTTTAGTATCTTTGTACTAGGTGATGCTTAGGGTAATAGATATAGTTTTAGATTTTTTGTATTATCTGTTGTAGCATAAATTAGTATTAATTTGATGATAACCTCGACACATATATTATATAGTGAGGTATCATTTTCTAAACCCTGAATATTGTTATATTAAAAAATATGTAATATAATGTAATGTATGTATGAATTTATGAATAAACTCCTCTGGATGTGTCGTCCAACATCCAGAGAAATTATTATTATTATTATTAATTGAATACCGTACGCTAAATAACTATAAATATGAGAATAACATTTATTATCACCTCATGCTCAACAATATTATTTCTTAGCCTATGTAACATAAAAATACCCTTGACAAGCTTGCCACATACATCAAGGATATGAGCATTCCATTTAAGATTGTTGTCAAGTGTTAGCCCTAGAAATTTAAAGGAACTGAATTTTTCTGATTTTCTGTTAAAAGTGAATTGTAGGTCTTTAGTTTTAAGCTTGTTCAGGCAAAGAGTGTTGGCAGCACACCAATCTTCAATCTCTTTTGTACAACTCTCAGTTGTAGCCTAGTGTCAATAAAACTTTCATCAATACCGCCACTAATTCTTAATCCTAAGTCATCTGCAAAAAGGTATTGTTGACTATCTTTGCAGCATTCATTGATGAAATTTGGCAAGTCATTATTTATAAATAGAAGTGGCCCCAGTATTGATCCCTATGGAACCCCAAAACTTATTACTTTACCATTTTCAATTACATATTGTAACCTGTTCCCTGTTGCTGAGGTAAGAGCCAATGAGATTCACTGCTGCCTTGTGAAGACCATAAAATGATAATTTATCACATATAGTTTTACATGCTCCACTGTATCAAATGCTAGTGACAGATCGAAGGACCTTAGATTAACTTTTCTCTTCTGTTCCAAGCAGCTTATAATATCCTGAACTACATTTAACACATTGTCACATGTACTAAAGTCTTTTCCAAATCTGTACTGATCTCTCGATAGTACCGTAATTCGTTATTTTCGAAGTATTCAGCTAGTTACTTGTGGAGGAGCTTTTCAAAAATATTGGAAAATATCTGTACAATACAAATGGGTCTGTAGTTTTCTATTTCTGACTTGTCACCTTTCTTATGGGCAGGTATCATCTTAACTTTTTTGAGGTCATCAGGGAATATACCCAAGTTTATACATCTATTAAATATATGTGTCAGTTCTTCAGAGACCTTAGTAGCAGCTAATTTCAAAATAAAAGAGTTTAAGCCATAGACATCTAAGCAGTTACTGTTTTTCATTCCATTTATAGTAGCAAATACCTCTTCAACCTTAACATGATTGAAGCTAAACTTTGTAACTGGTTTTGGTATTTTCTTGACATAATACCTGGAATCAAAATTGCTCTTGGAAATAGTTTTCATATGCTTGTCTACTCTATCTATAAAAAATCTATTTTTGTCATCAATTAAATTGGCATATTACTTTCAATTTTTGAAGATTTACTATTCTTACAAACATGTCTGTTAACTATTTCCCAAGCCGCTGTAGTTTTGTTTTTACTATCTGAAATTAGTTTACTGTTATATTCAAGCTTGGCTTTTTTTATTGCTATTTTATATTGTTTCATATAGACTCAAGTCATAATGATCCGAGAAAATAGTATGCAATACTTTAGTCTCCCATCGGCTGAAATGTATATCAGTGGCAATGTTGTTCATACACTATCCATGAGAATTAATATTAATAATATTTGGTCTGGTTATTTCCTTAGTTGTAATAGACATATTAAAACTAGCCAACAGTACATAGTTCGTCTCTGCTTTCTGATTCAACATTAAAATCTACATTAAAATCAGCTCCTAATATAACATTGCAAATAAAATTGAACAAATAACTCAAAATTTCATTATAAGCACCTCTAGGAATTTTCTAAAATTGCTCGTTAAAACACTACATGGCCTATAAACAGATACATCAAAAATATTCAATTCCGGTATTTGAATGGCGCATGCTTTGCATGTCATTTCCACTGACAAATCTCCAACTGAAATTTTACAAACTTCATCCTGAAAGCAATTCCAATAATTGGCTTACCCTAACTTTGACTCAACTCAACCCTAATTTGCCCTGAACTCCAACCTTTAAAATTCAACCTGACCTAACCATAACGTTAAAACCTATCTTCAGGTGCCAATCTTTCAAATATTGACAAGAAACTCCCACTTCACAAACCTTTACTGAACCCTCAACCTTTCAAACTCAACTTAACCTACAAAATCAAAGACAAATTTTAAAATCAGGAAAGGTTTTGTCATGGAATAATTATGTTTATTGTGGTTTGCAAATCTTGGTTATTGGATGATATGATTCAATGACTATGCCTCTGGCGGGATTCGAACTATCAACCCGGCACTTACTTTCTCTAGTTGATATATTACTTGTCTAAATAGCTCTGTAAATATGTACTTTCAAAAACATTATAAAACAGTCGAATTCAAAGACTGAGAATTTTTCAGTTACTCGAGTTGCGTCTAGTTACAATGCATTGAGGGAAGCTCCTAACAAATTATTAAATCGAATAATTTCATGTTTCATAAATCATTCAAAAAATGTCTATTCCACACAAAAGTATACTTCACAACAGTTAATTTTTGATAAAGCATGATATGACTTTTGTTTTTTGAGAATTAAGAGCAACTAACAAAATCTGAGGCCGGGTAACCCGCAAACGTGCAAACCCGGCCCGGGCACAGTATACATACAGTACGGAAACTTGGCTATACCCTGACGCCAAAATCCGCCATCTTGTTAGGAAGCGCCGCATTGTAATAGTCATTGATATAGAGAATATCAATACTATATATATCAATGGTAATAGTATTGATGGTAGGTTCGGATCACTTCAATGATCCGGATCAATTGATCTCGTTCACTGCCACGAGCCAATCAGATACCAGGATTGGAACTTTCCAAGGTCACGTGACGTGTTTAGTAATGTGGCCATGTAAAAAACATTGGTAAGATAGGCGTTTGATTACAAGTTTCCACTCTGTATCTATTCTGTGGCCCGGGTCTCATACTCTTATTGTCTATGTCTCATTTCTATCTCATGTCTTGAGCTTGAGAAGCGTTTTCTTGTCTTGCTCGCCTTTATTATTTTATTGTTCCCGGCGTTATTCCATAAAGAACAAATTAGTTCTACTGGTGAGTCTCAATTTTCGTTATTGTTCAATATTAATTCTTATGGTAGTTGTAACCGTATTAGCCTAGCAAAAATTCAGCTTTTGAAGAAGTCCTTAAATTTTTGTCCTTTATGACTCTTCTAGACTACAATAACTTCTGATAATATTTTTACAGCTCTTGTTTTCCATGAATAATTATCCAGTTAAAATTTAATATTATATAATTCTCAATTACAATTTTTTTATTCTGTTTCTAAAAACATTACATGACAGTGTTCAAACTTTCAAAACATTTTATCGGTCTGCAACAGGTTACAGTGTGCCTACCTTTGCCTGTTTAGATAGGTTTGAGTCGGCGTCTTGAATTACATTGATTTGATCAACATTCGTAAATTATTCGAGTTAATAGAATAATCAATTCCAATAAAAGTATTTCGTTCAGTTGAACGAAACGAGTCACCTTTCGGCTAGATGACATAACCTACAAATCCATTGTTTTTTTATGCTGTATAATGTATATAAGTTATGGTGGCAGATGAACTGAAAGTGTTGGCTACTTTATTACTTTCACTCTTCATATATTTAATGAATTTATTTTGGTTATATAGTGGAGTCCACGTTATAATGTCACTGGAGAAAGGTAGGAGAACAGTGTTACCGATTCTTATTCTATTTGATTCTGGATTTCTTATTTTAGGATAGTCGGACTGACGATTAGATTCAAATTTCGCTGAAACTTTATTAAACGAGTGTTAGCGAGTTCTTACTTTTGTCTGTTTGTTGGTTTGTAAATTTTATAATAACTTTTAAACGATTCGATCAATCAGCTTTCAATTTTGAACATATAGCCTATTCTTCGAACCTTTTTCGAAGAACGATAATGTTCGTTTGACATCAAAATCCACTAACTCATTCGTCCTTGTTCAGACAAAAATTATTATATGCTCATAATATGTATTGTGTATGCTATCGATAGACTCAATAGAAAAAAAATACCAGATACCAGAGGCATATATGAAATATTGTCAATTGATTCCAACCACGACAGTGCGCGAGGTTAATTGTGCCCCAGCCGTGCGGCTAAAGTCGTCGTCGCTACGGAATAGCAGTTTATAGATGTTTATCATCTGTAAATCAAGTGATGAACTCGTACCGGTACATCATGAATACAGATGAAAATAGATTAGAAATTGCATTTGCTCAAACCGAGTACCGGTTTCGATTCCCGGACTGGCAAATAGTTTTTGGACAGTGGCTGTCATCGAATTTCCATCTAGCTAGCTGTTAACCCTGTTGTCAATATTTGCAGTAGCAGAATTCTTCGCGGTGATTTACAGCATTTAATTAGGATTTTCGTTTAATAATAACTATACATCATGAATCTTTTCAGTCGCGTTTGCAAAATGAATTTGATTTTGCTGTCATTTGTAGTTCAATTTTGCAAAAGTGCATTTACTGAACGAGTTTAGCAAGCTCCTACTTTTATCTGGAGGTTCGAGTCTATCCGTCTTTGGGTTTGTTAGTTTGTAAGATCGACGATAAATTTTGATTCCTTTTACAAATCAACTTTGAATTTTCATCACATAATATTTGAATCATTATACAGATTGAGTTCTTTGGCCTAAAAAGTCGACTGACTACTTTGTTTTTTTTTAGGAAGTAGCAGGATAACATAAGAAGAATATCATTACAAATCGGAAATGAGCTGTCAGCTGGATTATCAATTGCTTGCAATTAATAACTCAATACAACTTTTCTTGACTTAGTTACCACAGCTTTTAGTAGATAAACTAAATTTTAATAGATCAACTCACAGAACATCAAATGCATTTAGAGCGAGATCTCCAGCCAGGGACTCACTAGTCAAGTTATTGTGAATTTGATAAAAATCCAGCAACAATGAAGTGCGGTTTGTCAACTTTAATAGATAATTGTTATTGCTGTTCAAGTTTTTATGGCTTTAGTCGGAATAGTTTGTCGAATTCATTGCACCAAATTTTGAAAGTTATCAACTGTGTATAGTTGTCTGTAATGTATAGTCTGCATCCCTCTTTGTTTCTATTCATTTTTTTTTCATTTTCAGTTTAAAGTGTGACGATTTTATTACTCCAATTATTAAGTATGCAGCCTGCGACTGAAAGGCTATAAAAATGATTCTCTTGGGGACAAACTCTGTATAATAATTTCAGTCTTTCTTCCATACTATAATGATATTGTAATCACCCTTCAACATGGTCAACTGCTCTTACAACAGGTAATATATAAATGAGTATCTCAGAAATCTCAGATAGTGTAAATTTTATTCTATTCTATGAACGAGGCCCACTTGTAACACTATGTTTACAATTGTCAGTATTGAAATCTCATAGTTTTGAATAATTGACAGTGAATTCGATGTTGATTTTATCAAATTGTTTTTTAGCAATGCTTTATTTGATTGGGATGTTGTTTGAATTACTTGGTGATTATTGTGATTCAACATTGTGTTGAATACAGTGCTGAATTAAGTTCCTTGAATTCAATTGTGCTGTAGGCCTATGAAGTTGACATTGATCCGTGTATTTTCTATTAAAAAGTCATCAACGTGGAGTGAATGATTTCACGTTTCAGATTCTTATTATTATTTTTCAATAGGAAAATAAACGGATCAATATAATTTGTGACATAGTAGAATAACATCAAGATTGAATTGACATTGATGAACCTCTGTGACAGATATTTAGTATATTCAAATATATGATATTTAAGCCAACTTGAGCTTAACCAAAACAATTGAGCATGTTTTTTTATTTGAGTTAGTAACTTGAATGGTCATCAAGCTACTTCGATGACGTTCTTTGAAGTGAATGATTATTTTTTACATAAATGAGGAAAGAATTAGATACTCTAATTCTTCTTGATTTTAGAGAAAGCGGCCAGCCAATTAGGTTCTATGAGTGGTAAATGAGTTTTATATTCTGGCGAACAATGAAATGTTGTTTGAAACGATTATAATTTGAACAACTAATGTAAATACAATTTATTGTAATGTTAGCTCATATTACACCATTAATGTTTCTTCGTTTTTCTTATGTTTATTTTGAATTTCCAGTACACAACGTGATCAGCGTTATATCATTACCTAGTACACATGACCGTGAATCGTAATGGATTCCAAATTTTGAGGTTATCTTTCTTATGATAGAATTATACTCAGGCCTTCACACCTCATAGTTGTTCTTGACTCGGTAATAATATGCTGAATTTTGTTTTTACATTGGAATTGTCTTGTGAACTTCAGCACTTGTACCAATTTTTTTTCAATTTGTATAGTATTTTAATAAATCTTTAAGGTTAAGAATCATTGCATTTGAAATCTATGCAATTGAATTGATGTTTGTACGATATTTATCAATGAATGCTGCAGAGACATAGTATTCAACTTCAAGTGACGTTCGAACCAGTGATTAAAAGCAGAAACTAATCTCTTAGTTGCCTGTCAACATATAATTGAGTGCTGATGATTCAACATTCAGCTCATTTATTTCTTTATTTAAAGCAGAAACTAATCTGTTAGTTGTCAGTCAGCATCCAATTGAGCGCTGATGATTCAAAATTCAGCTCATTTATTTATTCTAAAAGTCTAAAGTTGAAACCTTGTAAGATGATAATTGGTCAGAAATTACTGAATAAATATGCAAATTAAATTTATTCTGATATTCCATTATTATCAATCATTCACATTCTGTTTGTCTTGCAGCAGATTGAGAGTGAAGAGTGGTTTGTTTCCAATTCTAAATACAGTATATTTCATATTGTTAGATGTACGGTGAATCAGACCTCATTATTGAAGCAATTATGAAAGAGGAACATGAAGAAGAAAAAGTAGAATTGCATGAAGTAATCAAGGAGAAGGAGAAGAACAAAAATTATGTTAATTATGAAGAACTTGCTATGTGCGAAGGTTAGTATTTCATCTCCATTACAACCATGTAATTCTTCTCTTATTCAAAATTAAATATTCTTGTTCTTAAAATACATGAATAAGTTTGCATTGTAGTGTCAGTAAATGGCTCACTGGATGCTCCTCTTGTATGGCCAATCCACATTCAATACAGCTCTGCAATTTATTTTCTCTTCATCTTTCTGTTTTTTTCCTCTGTATTGTTTTATACTTTTATTTCATAAAATTCATTCATTAATACATTATTTCATCTATTTCAATACTATTTCCAATGCTAATGTGCGTAGACTTATTTTTGTTGTATTTGGTACGTGGATTAAAATATAAATAAATATAAAATTTGTTGAATGAGAACTGATATTGTGCAATTTTCCCATAATTGAAAAAACACAGTTTTATTTTTGTCACATGCACATTTATTTGACTGCAGTTTTGCGTTGAAACCAACACACCTTCAGCTGTACTACACATCACTACAGCTGAAGATGTGTTGGTATCAACACGAAAATGCAGTTCTGTATACAACTCCAATAAATGTGGATGTGACAAAAATAAAACTGTGTTTTTCAATAAATAGATATTGCAATTATCCATTCGCTTGATTATACATACAATATTATCAGTTTGTATTTTCTCCTACTTGCATACGAATTATATTAAATTAAGTAGTTGTGGCCATTTGTTGTTCGAATCTATGGTTTATTCCCGGTGTATGATACTCTTTATTGTGGTGCTATCTAGTGGTAAGCTTTGGTTTGATTGATTGAAATTCGATTATGGAGTGGATTGCTCAGTCGCCGATTGCTTGTGTTTGAGTAGAAAAAATCTCTTATGTTAGAATGTTAGAAAAGAATGTTTTATTGTTACAAACAGAATAATTGCATTGACAAAAGTCACTTCATAAGGATACAGTAACATTGTTACTTTGTATACAAGTACACGTTATATATTATAATATTACAAATTGAAATAAAAATAGGCTACTTGAATATTTTATCTATGGATAACAGTTACAGACCAGCATCTCCTTGATTGAATAAAATGCTTTATTCTTCAACCATCCTTTTATTGCTCTCTTAAAACTATCAAGATCATAATTCCATACTTCCAGTGATAACCTGTTGAAAATTTTCACTCCTATAATAGCAGTACATTGGTAAGCCTAGCACGCCCCAGATCAATCTGACTACCTGACCGAGTGTTATGCTCATGAATGCTTCCCCTCGAATTGAAAAGATTAGAGTTTTGCTTTACAAATATAAAACAATCCATAATGTAAATACATGTAAGTGGCAATATACCACTGTCTAAGAAAAAAAGCTTACAGGACTCCCTCATGCCAAGATTAAATATAGCACACATAGCTCTTTTTTGACACAGAAACACCTCTTTTGCGCCACTAGAATTTTCCCACAGCAATGTATCATATTGAAGGTGAGAGTGGAACTGTGCGAAATATGCGTTTAGGGTGAGACTAATGCTAGTACAAGATTTAAACTTCCTTAATAGAAATACACCTCTGGATAATCGAGTACAAAGTCCATCAGTATGACTTTTCGAAGTAAGTTTCGAATCAAGGTTTATTCCCAGAAGTTTAACAGACTTTAGTTGACACTTCACACTAGAGCTACACGTTATGGTTTCAGTTGTGCTCTCATTGAACTGGTTTGCAGAGAACCAGATATCAGATCTTTCTCTCATATAGTTCATTATTATGGAATTAATATTAGGAGTTATATTGGAGCTAAGCAGAGTGGTATCATCTACATCTGTTCTATGTTGTATTCATGGTTTTGCATTTTAATTTTCATTTGCAATGTCACGTTGATAAGAATACTACATTTTACTTACTAGCATTAGCTGTAACGATATCGATATGCAATAATGACTTATTTGTAATATATAGAATCAATTTACTGCTGAATTCCATGATATCTCGATTGAAAAATAAAAATAAATTCTTTTTAAACCCTCTGTGTCAACAAACCACTCGGAGGATATCTTATTCAGTTTCTCACTGATTTAGAAAGATACGTTAACCTACAGGGTCTGTATAGTAAGTAACCGGACTGACCTCAGGAAATTTTTTATTGGCAAAATATGTACAATTTTTCTTTAGAAATCTACAATATAGTCCCCATTGGAGTCGATAACACGCTGATACTGGATTTTCCAATCCATGAACGCTCCCTGGAAGTCGGCAACCTCTATGCTGTCTGGAGCCCTCGTCGTAGCACGTTGAACGTTTTCCAGAGTCCCGAACCGCGTCCCCTTAAGTTGTCTCTTGATCTTGGGGAACAAAAAGAAGTCCGGTGGTGCCGTATCCGGGCTGTAAGGAGGATGTCGCAACGTTACTCCCGACTGTTTGGCCAACTGCTCGGTGACGAGCAGGCAGTTGTGCGACGGAGCATTGTCGTGATGGAGGATCCACGAATCGGCAATCCCCGGACGGACTCGATGAACCCGGGCGGTTAGTCGACGGAGCACCTCTCTGTAGTACTGGCCGTTCACAGAGAGTTTGTGCCATCCGGCCAAACTGTAAACGAGTACAGTTAACTACTGTCTACTACTACAGAGAGGTGCTCCGTCGACTAACCGCCCGGGTTCATCGAGTCCGTCCGGGGATTGCCGATTCGTGGATCCTCCATCACGACAATGCTCCGTCGCACAACTGCCTGCTCGTCACCGAGCAGTTGGCCAAACAGTAGAGGGTAACGTTGCCACATCCTCCTTACAGTCCCTGTATTTCAACAATAATTCAAAAGGACCATCAAAGTTGGCGATTTCAATGACAGTTTCCTAGCCAAGTCATTGCACAAAATGGAATTGTGTGCACTAATCTCTGCTTCAAGATTCACATCTCATTTCATGCTATAGTTTGAAAAGAATCATCACAACTTTCTGGAAATGTGAATATTAAGCATTCAATAGGAATATCTACTAAAGCGGATAAAGTTGTTATTTTCTGCTATACTCTTCAGATGATAGTTATGAAAATGTTCACTTCCAGTGATTACCAGAGGAGGCGATCTCGAAATGCTAGTACCACATAATTCATGTGTGGGAGGGTGACGTGAGTGAAGTCGCACAAAAGAAGAACGATGCAATTGTTGAATGGCATTGATGGTTTCCTTCATCGGATGCTGGATGCCAAATTCATCCATGTTGGATCCCCATGTCCAGGTGATTTTTTTGTAAAATCAACAGGTTTTTGGTTGTTCAAGAAATATTTTCTCGGCTGTTTTATGAATTTGAAAAATTGTCATAATTTTTTTGTAGCTCTGTCTTATAGTCATAAATAAATAACATTTTTAACGGCTGCCATTTTGTTTTATGAATTTGAAAAATTGTCATTTTTTTTGTAGCTCTGTCTTATAGTCATTGTTGAGTAAAAAAATAGTAAATGAAAAAAACTAAATGGCGGCTGTGTGAGTAGCTAAGAACGTTCAAAAATGATATTCGAATATGTTTCGTGCCCAGGAACAATGCCCTAGAATATTGGTAGGGAGTTTAGAAACACTCTGTATTTCACTGTCAATAAAATCTTTGACTATGCAAAAATTAAGTCTAAGCTATGTGTAAATATCAATCTATGTACATATTATACTTTATTTTATTTCTAATATTTTATCTACTTATTATATTGACGCTTTAATTTTTTGCATGAATTTAAGCTAAGTGTGAAAATGGGGAAAAACTATTTGAAAATATTCCATGTTACAATTTAGTTATATAATAATATGAGACAGCACAAGTTCCAAAAACCATTTGAACTACTTACGTAACCTACTATAAAATTGAAAAAATAATTATTCTACAACGTTTACAAAAATGAAAAGTATTTGTCACCCATAAGTCATATAGGCCTACATTGTAATAATGCAACTTATGAATGTCAAAATATTTCTCATCTCCGGTAAAAGTTAAAATTTTGTCACTTGTAAGGTTTTCTACTGATAGTATTCCCGTTCTCTGTTAAGTTCAATGTATTTCTTATAATATTTCATGATGAAAGATGAAATATTGTTTATTTCTTGCAGAGATGTAACTGCCAGTGGATTGGTGGCTTCATTGAATTTAGATTCATTACTTCATACGAACCATCTTCAAGTGACGTCATGGATCCATTTGGTTGATGACATCAGAGGATACATCTTTCGGTGACATCACAGATACACTGAAAAGTAAGAAGAAAGTTTCTTCAACACTTCACACTACTGTGAAAACTACTCGACATGGAAAGGATGGCTTCTAAACGGTAACATCTATCTTACAACATGTTCTACATCAGGATGTTGCAGAGAAAATTATCATTTTCTGGGATCTACTATCTAGATTAATTTCCGAAAGTTGAAAATTGTATAATGATGTAACACATAGATTCATGATTGAATCAGTCATGTCACACGTTATAACCTTTTCCTACAGTTACCTCGAAAAGTGACCATTCCTGCACTGATTACAGAACGCAAAGAATCACTTTTCCGCACTAGTGCGCAAAGTGCTGCTTTGCGTGCTCCAGATTTGCAACATGACAACACAAAATAGTTAATAGGTTGAGGATCAGTGCGGGAAACCCGAAATTACGTGACAATACTGACTGTAATAATCATTCCAATGTTTACACAAGATAAAATCTCCATCAAACATCCTATCATCGAAGAGTGGCTCAGTAGCTCAGTTGGAAGCCTACTGGACTAGTAAACGCAAGTTTGATAAGGTTGACGTTGTTGGGGGTTCGATTCCATCCATAGTCTTCTTTTTTGCTGAGACTTTTCAACTTCTGATAATAATTAAGATTATTATCCATGTAATTATGATAAAATAGATATTTAAAATTATTTAATGGTTACTATAAATCAATAAACATTGATTAGTTGAATTATTGATTAATGAATAATTTTTTTAGATTGATCAATTAATTGGTTAATAAATTATTTAGAAATTCAAATCAATAAAATTTTCACATTTATTGAATTACAGTAATTACATCATTAATCAGAATAAATTGTTGATTATAAATTTTAAATTGATTTAAACTTAATTATTAATTGAAAAATTATAGACAAAATTTTGCGAATCTCTGGACATTCTTACCTCTAATTAGTCACTTTTCATATTACATGGTAACTGTAGGAAAAAATCCATGTTTAATACTAGTTGCACTAATAACTATTTCATTCAATCTATTTTTTGTATTTGAGGGGTAATAATTGGAAAAAAGGAATGTCACAAATTTTCAAAAACTGGATTTTAATACCATCTTGTAGCTATTGATATAAGCTAAAATATTGTGCTGTTTACAAGCGTTAAAACAAGCCATGTCCCGAGTTTAGAGCAATGAGTAGTATTGCGACCAAGTAATGAAGGTTAGTAGGGTTTTAATGTTTAAATTTACACTCTTGATTGATTTGTTTTTGTTCTATTTCTCTTTCCTCTGACCCCTCACTTATTACATTCATTATTTCAACATTTTGACAAAGCCACCTTGGAAGCATTTTTCGACGCGATTTGATTACAATGTGAGATATTTTAATTAGCCACGTGATATAGATAAATATTCTGCAATTCTTTTAAAAATACAATTCAAATCTTCGATGATTTTTCTGAAATTCAATGTATTGCAATACTTCTGCAGAATTTGAGACTTTATTCATTTGTGAGACTATTCAAATTTGCATTCGGACGATTTAAAGTATTGTAACTGTGAGGCGTTCAGAAGCCACACTTCTTCTTCTTTTTCTTTTCCCCTTCTGCCGCTACAGCGTAGGGGTCCCAGCCTCGGTCCACCTCTTCCACACCTCCCGGTCCTCAGCCATTCTCCTCATTTCCCTCATGGAACTCCCTCTCTCGCGACCCAGACTTTCAAGATAACTCTCCCAATTCATTCTCGGTCTACCTTTCCTTCTTTTTCCCTCTCTGCTGGCCTCCACCACTTGCTTTACTCCTCTACATTCCTCCATCCTGGTGACATGTCCAAACCATTTGAGCTGCTTTTCTTTTACGTCCTCACTTAGCGCCTTCCTCCCTACCTCTTGTCTTACCCTTTCATTTCTCCATCTATCTCTTCTCGTTTTGCCCACCAATTTTCTCAAGAATCTCATTTCGGTGGCAGTTATCCTACTCCAATGGCTTTTGAGGGTAACCCAGCTCTTACTTCCATACATGAGAGTAGGAGCAAATACACAATTGAAGACTCTTTTCTTTGTCTCCATAGACAGCTCTCTTTTTCCTACTAATGTGTTGTTTAGTTGTAAGTATACATGCATGGCTTTCTTCACTCTGTTTCTGATTTCTTTGTCCAGTTTCCCATCATTGCTGATCACTGTACCAAGATATTCATATTGATCAACCTCTTCTAGGGCCTGTCCTCTACATGTAATTGCCAGAGTATTTCTTTGACCCCCCGCTATCTTCATAACCTTGCTCTTCCCTGCATTGACCTCCATACCTCTTCTTGCCATAACCTTCTCCCATACATCCACTGCCTTTTGAAGTTTACTCTCACTATCCTCCATTAGCACGATGTCGTCCGCAAATACCAAGGCCTGCACATACACTGGTCTGAGGTTTTTATATCCAACCTTCATTTTTGGAGTGTTTCTTTTACAATATTTGAGAATGCTATTCATAAATATTATGAAAAGCAGTGGGCTCAGGCTATCCCCTTGTTTCATCCCTTTCTTCATATTGAACTCTTGATAAAGGTCTCCATCTAGCCTTACTACTCCAACGGTCTTTTTATATAGTGCCTGTACAGCTTGAATCAGTCTATCACTCACTTCCATCTCCCTCATGGCACTCCATATTTCTTTCCTGGGCACTGAGTCGAATGCGGCCTTGAGGTCAATAAATGCCGAATACAATTCTTTTCCTTCTTCCAAATGAATGAATGAATTTTATTTGCCAAAAACAAAATACAAAAAAGCTTTACAAAAAATAAATATAAGTATATGCTACTGCACTTAAACCAAGATACATACATTTATTTAATTAGATATAATAACGAAATGATATCCTTTACATTACAAACAATAGTTTTAAAATGAAGATTCAATTTATGATCACATGCATAAGTACAGTAGGTGAGGCAAAAACACCAGCAAAAGGAAGATTCCTTGTGCGCCAGTGTGAGTCGTAAATCAGCTTAATCAGAGATGTAATATATAAACTTGAATCTAGCGTATGAAGTGTTCGAAAATATAATTTATAATATGAAGTTGATTATTGTATAAAAGTCAACGATTGGAAATAATTCAAGTTTAGCCATGCCTCTATGGCTCTTTTTCTGTGTTTATTATTTCGGAAATTATTAAGTGGAAATTCACTTTCTAGTATATTTATGAATTTACTGCTAATGTAGTAAAGTTGCCTTCTAAGAAGAGCTGAGTCGGTGTTATATATTTCATATTTTCTTATTGTATTAGGTCTAAGATTATAATTTATGTCATCGGCTAGAGGGAAATTATGCTCGTATTTAAAACTGTAATTTGTTATGCAACTAAGATATAACTGTCGTATAGTTTTAACATCAAATTCACTGAACAAAATCTTACTATCATAAGTTCTAGGTTTCTTTAAAATTGTCTTTATGATGAATTTTTGTATTAGAAAAAGGTTTTTAATATGGGTATCGAAAGTCCCACCCCAAACTATTAAACCATATCGCATTAGGGATTCTACTAGTGCCGTATATACCTGTTTGCATTCTGAGAAAGATAGCACATTTTTCAATTTATAAAATTTATAAGATAGGTATTTTAGTCTCTTACATAGGAAGTTAACATGGACGTCCCATTTGACATTTACATTTGCATTTAGAAATACATTTCTATCACCCTTCTCACGGCACAAATGTGGTCTTGAGTCTGCCTATCCCTTCTGAATGCGCTTTGCTCTTCCTCTCAGCCAGTCCCTCCATGTCCTCTTCCTCTCCACCTCCAAATTTCTCCTCATAGTGACGTCTCCATGTTGCTAGTATTTCCTGAGGATCAGATATTATCCTTCCTTCTTCATTAGCAATATTCCGTATCTTTTTCCCAGCTTTTCGTCTCAACCCTCTAATAGTACTCCAAAATATCCTGTTATTGTACCGAAAGTTTTCTTCCAATTCCTTGCCAAATTCCTCCCATGTTTCAGCTTTGGCCTTCTTCACTGCCTCCTTAGCACGATTCCTTTTTTCGACATATGTCGAAAGAAAGGATCTTGTTTTATTTATTTATTTTATTTATTTACAATGCAATTGACACTAATGTAATAACATTGGTAGATAAAATAATAAGGTAGTCCTTGTGCTATTTTTCTTCCAAATTTATAGGTGACAAAGTCTAAGATAAGGTTAGAATTTCACGCGTACAATTTTTAAAGAATTTTAGTCCAAAATAAACATGAAAACTAGAAATTTTGAATTTAGATGGCTTGAATTAATAAATTATATAAATATTCCACTCAATTACCACTTGTAACGAATAATAATTAGTTATTTAAGGAATTTTGGAACCATTGAAGAAACACAAACTTATGCTATTATAACAAACTATAGATTGGCAAGGCTTTCCTAAGGGCGTCTGTTTTAATTCTTCTTTCGGATATTAATTTTTGCAAAAAGTAGGCCTATGTCTGATGCGAAAGTAGTTTTGTATTTGATTGCAAACGGTTCAGTCTTATCAATTCTGATCCATCTCATTGTTAGCCAGTTAATTGGTTCACCTTGGACGTTTTTCTTTATGTTAGTAATAGATTTTTCCAAGTTCTCTTTCGAAGGAAGAAGTCTTCGTGCCTCATTTCTGTGAGCAAATATAGAATGATATCGTACCAGTCTCTTGGAGAAAAGATATTGCTACTAGTCTCTGATTTTTTTTCAATGAAGGAGAAATTTGAGTGTTTGGGAGGTAGCTGTGTCCTGGTACAAGGTACTGCAAGTCGATAGTCTCGGTTCTCCCATTCTTATTTTGTAGGTATTTCATAAGAGAGAGAACAATTTTGATGTTGCGGTTCTGGCCACCACATGAATTGGAGAACATAACAATGTGATTTGCATTATTTCCATGGTCAGTCAATTGTTTTATTAGACAAGAGCTGATTTCTTGGGTGCCTCTTGAACCTTCTGTTTCAGGCCAAACGTACATGCAAGCATTAGTGTTGTTGAAAACGTGAACACCTAAATTATAAACATATAAATTACGTTTGTAATAGGCTATGGATGTTGACAACTTTGGGAAAGCCAATGCTTTCTGGAGATCGAAAGTTAACACATAGAAATCATCAGAACATCTACCTTGGTCTTCTTTTATACTTTCTCTAGCCCTTTGAGCTTTTCTTAGATGGAGCTCCTTCTCTGTTTCTATTTCTTTCCTATCTTAATTGTTTGCCACCAAAAGTCTATTTTGGAAACTGTCACACTTCTGACAGGTATCTTTGAGTGGGGGTTTGAAATGCAGATTGAAATTCGTCGAGAATACGTTGTAGTACTTTTTCTCTTTCACAGGAGGCTCTTGGTTTCGCTACACCACAAGATATATAGATCATACATTTTTTTAATAGTAAGTATAGGTAGTACTACTTACTACAAAAGAAGTGTACCTGTTTTTGCAGTTATCTATGAATT